>NC_134354.1:780956570-781111570 GCF_048569485.1 Anomaloglossus baeobatrachus | reverse complement strand
CCAGCGCAATGTTTAGGCTGTGTTGGCATGCCTCTTGAGACGGTGCCTTGACAAGCAGATCGTCTAAGTAAGGGATCACCGAGTGTCCCTGAGAGTGCAAGACTGCTACCACTGCTGCCATGACCTTGGTGAAAACCCGTGGGGCTGTCGCCAGACCGAAGGGCAGGGCTACGAACTGAAGATGGTCGTCTTCTATCACGAAGCGTAGAAAACGCTGGTGCTCTGGAGCAATCGGCACGTGGAGATAAGCATCTTTGATGTCTATTGATGCTAGAAAATCTGCTTGAGACATTGAGGCAATGACGGAGCGGAGGGATTCCATCCGGAACCGCCTGGTTTTTACGTGCTTGTTGAGCAGTTTTAGGTCCAGAACAGGACGGAACGAGCCGTCCTTTTTTGGCACCACAAACAGATTGGAGTAAAAACCTTGACCTCGTTCCTGAAGAGGAACAGGGATCACCACTCCTTCTGCCCTTAGAGAGCATACCGCCTGCAGAAGGGCATCGGTTCGGTCGGGATGTGGGGAAGTTCTGAAGAACCGAGGCGGAGGACGAGAACTGAACTCTATCCTGTACCCGTGGGACAAAACGTCTGTTACCCACCGGTCCTTGACCTGTGGCAGCCAAATGTCGCAAAAGCGGGAGAGTCTGCCACCGACCGATGATGCGGAGGGAGGAGGCCGAAAGTCATGAGGCAGCCGCCTTGGAAGCGGTTCCTCCGGTTGCTTTCTTTGGGCGTGAGTGAGCCCGCCAGGAATCTGAGCTCCTCTGCTCCTTCTGAGTCCCCTTGGACGAGGAGAATTGGGCCCTGCCCGAGCCTCGAAAGGACCGAAACCTCGACTGTCCTCTCCTCTGTTGAGGTTTGCTTGATCTGGGCTGGGGTAAGGAAGAATCCTTACCCTTGGACTGTTTAATGATTTCCGCCAATTGCTCACCAAACAGTCTGTCTCCAGATAATGGCAAACTGGTTAAGCATTTTTTGGAAGCAGAATCTGCTTTCCATTCCTTTAACCACAAGGCTCTGCGCAAAACCACAGAGTTGGCGGACGCCATTGAGGTACGGCTCGTGGAGTCTAGGACCGCATTGATAGCGTAAGTCGCAAACGCAGACATTTGCGAGGTTAATGACGCCACTTGCGGCACTGATGGACGTATGAGAGAGTCCACCTGCTCCAGACCAGCTGAAATAGCTTGGAGTGCCCACACGGCCGCGAATGCTGGAGCAAACGACGCGCCGATAGCTTCATAGACCGATTTCAACCAAAGGTCCATCTGTCTGTCATTGGCATCTTTTAGTGAAGCCCCATCTTCCACTGCAACTATGGACCTAGCCGCAAGCCTGGAGATTGGGGGGTCCACTTTTGGACACTGGGTCCAGCGTTTGACCACGTCAGGGGGAAAGGGATAACGTGTATCCTTAAGACGTTTGGAGAAACGCTTGTCTGGATGAGTATGGTGTTTCTGGATTGATTCTCTGAAGTCAGAGTGGTCCAGAAAAGTACTCAATTTACGCTTGGGATACCTGAAATGGAATTTCTCCTGCTGTGCAGCTGCCTCCTCCGCTGAAGGGGCTGGGGGAGAAATATCCAACAGTCTATTGATGGCCGCTATAAGATCATTTACCATAGCGTCACCATCAGGAGTATCCAGATTGAGAGCGGTCTCAGGATTAGACTCCTGATCAGCTACCTCTGCCTCATCATACAGAGAAGCCTCTCGCTGAGACCCTGACCAGTGTGATGACGTCGAGGGTCTTTCCCAGCGAGCTCGCTTAGGCTGCCTGGGACTGTCGTCCGAGTCAGAGCCTTCAGCCTGTGATGCCTGAGACCCCCTTGTAGCCTGGACTAGTTCCAACTGAGGGGGACCGGGGAACATTGCATCAACAGTGTCCATGGTCTGAGTGACCGGCCTGGACTGCAAAGTTTCAAGAATTTTTGTCATAGTCACAGACATCTTATCAGCAAAAACTGCAAACTCTGTCCCCGTCACTGGGGCAGGGTTCACAGGCGTCTCTGCCTGGGCCACTACCACCATAGACTCCGGCTGACGAAGTGGCACAGGGACCGAACATTGCACACAATGGGGGTCAGTGGAACCTGCCGGTAGATCAGCCCCACATGCGGTACAAGCAGCATATAAAGCCTGTGCCTTGGCACCCTTGCTTTTTGCGGATGACATGCTGTTGTCTCCTCAGAGCAATAGGGTATAAGCCAAGAAGCGACCGTACAGTGCAATATATAGGTACAGACAAAAAGTACACTAAATAACACTGTGGCACTAGTGGGGTCAGCACTTTTGTGCTGCTTACCGCCCGCTTAACAGCGGGTGTGTGGTCGCCAGAATCCCTTGTCTGGGTCTCCCAGGGCTATGTCCGTTCTCCAGCTCAGACTGCATGCAGGAATGGCTGCCAGCGTCCTGTGAAGAGGGACGGTCCGTGGGCGTGTTCAGACACAGTGCGGGAAACTGGCGTCCCACTGTGCCCAGTGAGGGGGCTGGAGTATGTAAATAAGACTCCAGCCCTCGGCGCTGACTGATTGTACAGCGTCTCTCCCCTTCCGTGATTGACAGGGTTGGGGGCGGGAACGAAACGGAGCTAGGCCGCAAAAGCCGGGGACTAGATTTATGAGCGCTGCCGTCGTAAAAGCACGGTCAGCGCGAGTCCCCGGCGCACTACAAGCCTCAGCCGCGCCGCCGCTCCAGGGGCGGTCGGCGCGGTAGTTCCCAACACAGAAAGTCACTCAGCTAAGCTGTAGTGAATAAGACCCAGGCGCGCAGCGCTACTGTCCCCGGCGCACTAGAACACCCAGCAACTCTGGCGTGTGTCTGTGCCTGTCTGTACGGGGACACAGAGTACCTGAATGTTGCAGGGCCTTGTCCCTGACGGCACTCAGCTCCGTATCCAGCAGGATCTCCGGGTCTGTGGATGGAGCCCGGCCTCAGAGTCTGGAGGCCGGTAAGATCCCACTTCCCCAGAGCCCTTCAGGGGGATGGGGAAGGAAAGCAGCATGTGGGCTCCAGCCTCCGTACCCGCAATGGGTACCTCAACCTTAACAAACACCGCCGACAAGAGTGGGGTGAGAAGGGAGCATGCTGGGGGCCCTAGTATGGGCCCTCTTTTCTTCCATCCGACATAGTCAGCAGCTGCTGCTGACTAAACAGTGGAGCTATGCGTGGATGTCTGACCTCCTTCGCACAAAGCTTGAAAACTGAGCAGCCCGTGATCCCACGGGGGGTGTATAGCCAGAAGGGGAGGGGCCTTACACTTTTTAGTGTAATGCTTTGTGTGGCCTCCGGAAGCAGTAGCTATACACCCAATCGTCTGGGTCTCCCAATGGAGCGCCGAAGAAGAGTTTATTTTTCTAAAAGCAGCAACATGGGGGAGATATGCCACAGAGGGTGATGTGGCCCTGTCTGCCTGCCTGCCACAGAGGGTGATGTGGCCCTGCCTGCCTGCCACAGAGGGTGATGTGGCCCTGCCTGCCTGCCACAGAGGGTGATGTGGCCCTGCCTGCCTGCCACAGAGGGTGATGTGGCCCTGCCTGCCTGCCACAGAGGGTGATGTGGCCCTGCCTGCCTGCCACAGAGGGTGATGTGGCCCTGCCTGCCTGCCACAGAGGGTGATGTGGCCCTGCCTGCCTGCCACAGAGGGTGATGTGGCCCTGCCTGCCTGCCACAGAGGGTGATGTGGCCCTGCCTGCCTGCCACAGAGGGTGATGTGGCCCTGCCTGCCTGCCACAGAGGGTGATGTGGCCCTGCCTGCCTGCCACAGAGGGTGATGTGGCCCTGCCTGCCTGCCACAGTGGCCCTGTCTGCCTGCCACAGTGGCCCTGTCTGCCTGCCACAGTGGCCCTGTCTGCCTGCCACAGTGGCCCTGTCTGCCTGCCACAGTGGCCCTGTCTGCCTGCCACAGTGGCCCTGTCTGCCTGCCACAGTGGCCCTGTCTGCCTGCCACAGTGGCCCTGTCTGCCTGCCACAGTGGCCCTGTCTGCCTGCCACAGTGGCCCTGTCTGCCTGCCACAGTGGCCCTGTCTGCCTGCCACAGTGGCCCTGTCTGCCTGCCACAGTGGCCCTGTCTGCCTGCCACAGTGGCCCTGTCTGCCTGCCACAGTGGCCCTGTCTGCCTGCCACAGTGGCCCTGTCTGCCTGCCATAGAGGATGTGTGCCAGCCATAGGGGAAATGTGGCATCACTGGGGGACGTGTTCAATATAAGGTGGCCATATCCAGATTAAGGGGGCTAATTTTAGGATGAGGGGGCTATGAGGGACATATACCCTATATTATTTGT
Organism: Anomaloglossus baeobatrachus; assembly: GCF_048569485.1. Lineage (NCBI taxonomy): Eukaryota > Metazoa > Chordata > Amphibia > Anura > Aromobatidae > Anomaloglossus > Anomaloglossus baeobatrachus. The sequence goes on along the minus strand of NC_134354.1, from coordinate 781,107,285 downwards.
TAGACGGACACTGGCATTATAAGACGGACCCCATTTATTAAAAAATTCTCTATTCCTTCACCAAATTTGGGGGTGCGTCTTATAATCAGGTGCGTCTTATAAAGCGAAAAATACGGTATATATATTATATACATATATATATATATATATATTAGATTATATATATTAGATTATATATATATATATATATATATATATATATATATATTAGAATATATATATATATATATATATATATATTAGAATATATATATTAGATATATATATATATATTAGATATATATTATATATATATATATATATATATATATTAGATTATATATATTAGATATATATATATATATATATATATATATATTAGATTATATATTATATATATATTAGATTATATATATTAGATTATATATATTATATATATATTAGATTATATATTATATATGATTATATATATATATATATATATATATATATATATATATATATATATATATGATTATATATATATGATTATATATATATATATATATATATATATATATATATATATATATATATATATATGATTATATATATATATATATATATATATATATATATATATATATATATATAGCCATCATAAATGGGTAATAGAGACTGTAAAAAAAGCAGTTTTTCAATTTACAGCTTATTAAAATTTGCAGCCCTTCTTGAGATATTAACACTGTTTACTGCTCGTTGCCTTGGAGACCGACCACCGCTGCAGTCTAGATTCTAAACAGCGCGTTAAAGCGGGATGAGGAGGTAAACTGCGTGCTCCAACGATCCTGGACAGCTAACAACTGTGCTTACAATCTCAACAGAAATGAGCTTGTAAGCACTGTGTGTTTTGCGGTCTAGCAGCGGTGGTCGGCCTTGTGAGAGAACAAAGTTAATTTTGTTCTTATAGTTTCCATATTGTCTTCTAGCTAATGAGGTCATAGGGCTCAGCTAACGCTGATGAGGGGGGAGGGGGTTTAAATTTCTGTTCACGCCCCTACTGCTCTTATTGGTTCATAGGTCAGAGGGGACTTGTCCTTTGTTTGTGACCCTAAGCTGGTCACATGTACTAATAAAGGAGAAATCTTTCAGTACATCATAGTGTGTGTGCTGTATTGATTTCCTGAGCGCTCGTAAAACAAATCTTATTAATTTGGAGTTCAAAAGGCATAGAGCTGTAAACAAGTGTTAATATCTCAAGAACGACTGAAAATTTTAATAGGCAGTAAATAGCAAAATTGCTTGGCTTTACAAGAACTATCCAACAATAGCTATTTATGAACATGGGAATAACCCCATTACGAGACAACCTGAGAGCCTGCTGCATGTGTGTAGCATTGCAGCTATGAATAATGCAATACAGACATGGTCTATAGACCAAGTTGGTGCTGTTTTGGGGAAAATAAAAATAGACTGCATTGTCTAATCTAAGAAAACCCATTAAAATATTTCTAATTCTTTATAAAGAAACCGTTTGAGAGCAAAATCCACTCCTTCTGTGCCTTTTGAACTCCGAATAACAATTGTTTTATGAGCTCTAGGGAAATCAATACAGCACACGCTGCTTAATATGGTGTACTCAGGACTTCTTTATTAATGGACACGCAGGATCTTGTTTGGGTTGATGTGTACTGTTTTCGAGCTGGGGTAAAAGATCTCACCAGAGCCGGCCTGCGGGTCGCCCGGGAAGACTGACACAGCGGACAGGTCAGGCATTGGACCCTCCTCCTCTGCTCGTCTGTCTTTCGTCTTCATTTCTTGGACTCTTTGTGCAGAATTCTGAATGAAATGTCTCTTCTTCCTCATTAAGGCTTCTTGCAGATTTCCCGGAGTGGACGTGAACTCAAGACTCATTTCTGTAAAGACACACACACACACAAATAACAGGTTACAAATCAGGCACTTTAGGGGCGCCTCTGCTCCCCCGATATATATGTCCCTCTCCCTGCATCGGTCGCCTTAGACACAGAGTGTATGAAAAGCTGAACTGGCTCCATACTTGGAGGATGCCGGCTGTGTTATACAGTCAGCATCTACCTCCATCAGTGGCCGGACTGGGTCCTGACCGTTCCTCAGATTGAAGGGGCTTTACTTGTAAGGTGGTCGCACATATTAGATTAATGCCACTAGAAACGGTTAATTTTGGCAGGAGCCACTTGTCTTTTTCTCCCAGATATCTGCTGATCAAGGATTGGCCCCTCCACCGCCTCCGGGCCGAGCGGCCGGCCCCTCCACCGCCTCCGGGCCGAGCGGCCGGCCCCTCCACCGCCTCCGGGCCGAGCGGCCGGCCCCTCCACCGCCTCCTGGCCGAGCGGCCGGCCCCTCCACCGCCTCCGGGCCGAGCGGCCGGCCCCTCCACCGCCTCCGGGCCGAGCGGCCGGCCCCTCCACCGCCTCCGGGCCGAGCGGCCGGCCCCTCCACCGCCTCCGGGCCGAGCGGCCGGCCCCTCCACCGCCTCCGGGCCGAGCGGCCGGCCCCTCCACCGCCTCCGGGCCGAGCGGCCGGCCCCTCCACCGCCTCCGGGCCAAGCGGCCGGCCCCTCCACCGCCTCCGGGCCGAGCGGTGGGAGCCTCTTCCCACTCATCTGAATGTAATGGCAGGATTTGGTTACCTGCAAATTGCTGTGATAAAGACATGGAGACTGAGGATTGGTCGGGTCCATCATGAAGGCCTGAGGCGTCCACCTCTGGATGGAGCGGCTGAAATGTGCTCTGCCCAAAAAATAAGGAGTAAAGTTATTGTCTATTCCTGAATATAACATTGTCAGTCATAATGTATAGCTTACTGCCTGAAGTGCTGAAGTGATGGGAATCATACGATTACCCATGAGAGAACGGTGGTGACAGCTCCTCTCCACCACTGAGCGCTCAGTAACACAAACATACAGGAGCGTTTACAGCTCAGGATACAATATCACTCTGAGGATGGGTCTCCTTACCCAAACTAGAGGTCACGTACGCCTCCAAGGACATAGTGCAGGTCAGAGGACCTGAAGTCGGGCCAGACATTGCGGAGGACGTAAACATCATGTGAATAAGCCCCTACACGTCCAATAATGAAAAAAAGAGAATTTTGTTTACTTACCGTAAATTCTTTTTCTTATAGTTCCGTATTGGGAGACCCAGACATTGGGTGTATAGCTTCTGCCTCCGGAGAACACACAAAGTACTACACTAAAAAGTGTAGCTCCTCCCTCTGAGCCTATACACCCCCTGGAGAACCAGATCTAGCCAGTTTAGTGCAAAAGCTGAAGGAGAATAGCCACCCACAAGTAAAAACGGAGCAAGAACCGGAACAACCGGAGACTCTGTCCACGACAACAGCCGGTGATAACACGCGGAACAAGAAACTGCCAACAGGCAACAGGGAGGGTGCTGGGTCTCCCAATACGGAACTATAAGAAAAAGAATTTACGGTAAGTAAACAAAATTCTCTTTTTCTTCATCGTTCCTATGGGAGACCCAAACCATGGGACGTCTCAAAGCAGTCCATGGGTGGGAATAAACAGAAAACTGAGAAGTAGGCGGAACCTAACTTCACAAATGGGCGACAGCCGCCTGAAGGGTGCGTCTGCCCAGGCTCGCATCTGCCGAAGCATGAGCATGCACTTGGTAGTGCTTTGAAAAGGTATGCAGGCTAGTCCAAGTGGCAGCCTGACAGACCTGCTGAGCCGTAGCCTGGTGCCTGAAAGCCCAAGAGGCACCGACAGCTCTGGTCGAGTGTGCTTTGATCCCCGGCGGGGGAGGCACCTGAGAACACTGGTAGGCATCGGAAATGGTCGACCTAATCCAACGGGCTAAGGTCGGCTTAGAAGCAGAGAGGCCCTTACGCCGACCTGTGGTTAGGACAAAAAGAGAGGTGCACCGCCTAAGAGCAGCGGTGCGAGACACATAGATCCGGAGCGCCCGCACCAGATCCAGAGTATGCAACGCTTTTTCAAAGCGATGAACAGGAGCCGGACAAAAGGAAGGCAGGGTAATGTCCTGGTTAAGGTGGAAAGGAGAAACCACCTTAGGGAAAAAGTCCGGAGTCGGACGGAGAACCACCTTGTCTTGATGAAAAACCAAAAAAGGTGACTCCGAAGAGAGCGCAGCCAAATCAGAGACTCTCCTGAGGGAAGTTATGGCCACTAGAAAGACCACTTTCTGTGAAAGACGAAACAAAGAAACCTCCCTAAGAGGCTCAAAGGGGGGTTTCTGCAAGGCCGTGAGGACCAAATTGAGGTCCCAGGGATCCAAAGGCCGCCGGTAAGGCGGAATGATGTGAGACGCGCCCTGCATGAAGGTGCGGACCTGAGCCAGCCGGGCGATACGCCGCTGGAACAGCACTGACAGAGCCGAGACTTGTCCCTTGAGAGAATTGAGGGACAGTCCTAGCTGCAGACCGGACTGTAGAAAGGACAGAAGGGTCGGCAAGGAAAAAAGAGAATTTTGTTTACTTACCGTAAATTCTTTTTCTTATAGTTCCGTAATGGGAGACCCAGACCATGGGTGTATAAGCTTCTGCCTCCGGAGGACACACAAAGTACTACACTAAAAAGTGTAGCCCCTCCCTCCGAGCATATACACCCCCTGGATAACCAAATATAGCCAGTTTAGTGCAAAAGCTGAAGGAGGACATCCACCCACAAGTAGAGATAGAGCAAGAACCGGAACAACCGGAGCCTCTGTCTACAACAACAGCCGGTGATAACACGCGGAACAAGAAACTGCCAACAGGCAACAGGGAGGGTGCTGGGTCTCCCATTACGGAACTATAAGAAAAAGAATTTACGGTAAGTAAACAAAATTCTCTTTTTCTTCATCGTTCCTATGGGAGACCCAGACCATGGGACGTCTCAAAGCAGTCCATGGGTGGGAATAAACAGAAAACTGAGAAGTAGGCGGAACCTAACTTCACAAATGGGCGACAGCCGCCTGAAGGGTGCGTCTGCCCAGGCTCGCATCTGCCGAAGCATGAGCATGCACTTGGTAGTGCTTCGAAAAGGCATGCAGACTAGTCCAAGTGGCAGTCTGACAGACCTGCTGAGCCGTAGCCTGGTGCCTGAAACCCAAGAGGCACCGACAGCTCTGGTCGAGTGTGCCTTGATCCCCGGCGGGGGAGGCACTCGAGTACACTGGTAGGCATCGGAAATGGCCGACCCAATCCAACAAGCTAGGGTCGGCTTAGAAGCAGAGAGGCCCTTACGCCGACCTGTGGTCAGCACAAAAAGAGAGGTGCACCGCCTAAGAACAGCGGTGCGAGACACATAGATCCGGAGCGCCCGCACCAGATCCAGAGTATGCAACGCTTTTTCAAAGCGATGAACAGGAGCCGGACAAAAGGAAGGCAGGGAAATGTCCTGGTTAAGGTGGAAGGAGAAACCACCTTAGGGAGGAAGTCCGGAGTCGGACGGAGAACCACCTTGTTTTGATAAAAAACTAAAAAAAGGTGACTCCGAAGAGAGTGCAGCCAAATCAGAGACTCTCCCGAGGGAAGTTATTGCCACCAGAAAGACCACTTTCTGTGAAAGACGAGACAAAGAAACCTCACTAAGAGGCTCAAAGGGGGGTTTCTGGAAGCCGTGAGGACCAGATTAAGGTCCCAGGGATCCAAAGACCGCCGGAAGGCGGCATGATGTGAGATGCGCCCTGTATGAAGGAGTGCACCTGAGCCAGCCGGGCGATACGCCGCTGGAACAACACTGGCAGAGCCGAGACCTGTCCCTTGAGGGTTAGTCCTAGCTGCAGACCGGACTGTAGAAAGGACAGAAGGGTCGGCAAGGAAAAAGGCCAAGAAGCATGGCCGGAAGGGTGACACCAGGACAGGAAAATTCTCCAGGTCCTGTGATAGATTTTGGCCAAGGAATACTTCCGAGCCAGAGTCATAAAGGAGATGACTTCAGGAGGGATACCAGAAGTCGTCAAGATCTAGGACTCAAGAGCCACGCCGTCAATCTGAGAGCCGCAGAATTCTGGCGGAAAGACGGACCTTGTGAGAGAAGGTCTGGACGGTCCGGGAGATGCCACAGCACCTCAACGGACAGATGGAGCAGGTCAGGGTACCAAGCTCGCCTGGGCCAGTCTGGAGCAATGAGAATGACCCGACAGCCCTCCATTCTGATCTTGCGCAGGACTCTGGGCAAGAGCTAGAGGGGGAAACACGCAAGACAGACGAAACTGGGACCAATCTTGAACCAGCGCGTCTGCTGCCAAGGGCTGAGGATCGTGGGAGCGAAGATCCACTTCCGGAGTGCCCCAAGTGCGGCAGATTGACCGAAACACTGCCGGGTGCAGAGCCCACTCGCCGCTGTCCACGGTTTGACGGCTGAGATAATCTGCCTCCCAGTTTTCCACGCCTGGGTTGTAGATTGCAGATGTGGTGGACCTGGAATCCTCCGTCCACTGAAGGATGCGTTGAACCTTCAACGTTGCCAGGCGGCTGAGTGTCACGCCCTGGTGGTTGATGTAGGCAACCGCAGTGGCGTTGCCTGACTGGACTCGAATGTGCTTGCCCGCCAACTTGGTGAAAGACCAAGAGAGCTAGAAGCACAGCTCTGATTTCCAGCACATTGATCGAGAGGGCTGATTCGGACGGAGTCCAAGTGCCCTGCGCTCTGTGGTGGAGATATACTGCTCCCCAGCCGGATAGACTGGCATCCGTGGTGAGGATCACCCAGGACGGGGCCAGGAAGGAGCGTCCCTGAAGAGAGAGGGGCCGAAGCCACCACTGAAGGGAGCCCCTGGTCTGTGGCGACAGAGCCACTAACCAGTGCAAGGAGGAAGTCTGTCCCAACAGCGGAGAATGTCCAGATGCAGAGGACGCAGATGGAACTGGGCAAGGGAACCGCTTCCATTGACGCCACCATCTGACCCAGCACCTGCATTAGGTGCCTGATGGAATGACGGCGGGGCCTCAGCAAGAGCGCACCGCTAGTGAAGGGACTGCTGTTTTACTAAGGGCAGCTTCACAAGTGCCTGCAGAGTCTCGAATTGCATCCCTAGGTACGTGATCTTTTGGGTCGGAGTCAGAGTGGACTTGGGAAAAGACAAGCCACCCGAATTGGACTAGAGTGGCGAGAGTGAGCGAAGCACTCCGCTGACGGTCTGCACTGGATGAAGCCTTGACTAGAAGGCCGTCCAGGAAAAGGGATGCCAACCCTTGGAGGTGCAGAACCGCAACCACAGCTGCCATGACCCTGATGAATACTCGAGGGACCGTGGCTAACCCGAAGGGAAGAGCCACGAATCGGAAATGTTCCTCTCTGATTGCAAAACGTAGCCAACGCTGGTGTGAAACTGCAATTGGCACATGCAGATAGGCATGTCTGATGTCGAGGATGCAAGGAATCTCCTTTGGTCATTGAGGCAATGACTGATCGCAGAGACTCCATGCGAAAATGCCGCACCTGAACATGCTTGTTGAGAAGCCTGAGATCCAGGATGGGCCGGAAGGAACCGTCCATTTAGGGGACTAGGAAGAGATTTGAGTAGAAACCTCTGAACCGTTCCCAGGCGGGAATCGGTACAATTACTCCGTTGGCCTGCGAGGATGCCACGTCCTGAGAGAAGGCGGCGGCCTTGAAGCAGGGGGGAGTTAACAGAAAAAATCCGTTTGGCGGGCTGGATAGAATTCTATCCTGTAGCCGTGGGAGATGATATTCCGCACCCACTGATCGGAGACGTGTTGAAACCACATGTCGCCAGGCGGGAGAGCCTGCCACCGACCAAGGACGTTGCTGGCGCGGCCAGATAGTCAAGAGGAGGCTGCCTTAGTGGCAGCAGCTCCTGCGTCTTCTGAGGTCGCGGCTTCGTGCGCCAGTTGGGTTTTTGGTCCTTGGCTGAGTTAGCGGACGAGGCGGAGGGCTTAGAGGATGACCAGTTGGAGGAACGAAAGGAACGAAACCTCGATTGGTCCTGCCCTGGATGGATTTGGTTTGTGGCATGGAAGTACTCTTCCCGCCAGTAGCTTCCTGAATAATTTCATCCAGTTGTTCGCCGAACAGCCTGGGTCCAGCAAATGGGAGCCCAGCAAGGTACTTCTCTGAAGAAGCGTCTGCCTTCCACTCTCGAAGCTACAAGATCCTGTGGATAGCGAGAGAATTGGCCGAAGCCACCGCAGTGCGGAGCCTCCAGCATGGCAGACATGGCATAGGATGAAAAGGCTGAAGCCTGGAAGTTAAGGCAACCATCTCGGGCATAGAGTCCCTGGTGAGGGAATGCATCTCCTCTAGAGAAGCAGAGATGGCTCTGAAGCAGACACTGCTGCAAAAGATGGGGAGCACGAGGCCCCTGCCGCCTCATATACAGATGGCGGTTGGAATCCTTAAGCGAGTTGCCATCAGCCACTGATACAACTTTCCGGGCTGCGAGTCTAGACACCGGAGGGTCTACCTGTGGTGAATGAGCCCACTCCTTGACCACCTCTGGTGGAAACGGAAAACTGTCATCAGAACCACGCTTTGGGAAGCGTCTGTCAGGACAGGCTCTGGGCTTGGTCACAGTGGCCTGAAAACTGGAGTGGTTAAGGAACACACTCCTTGTTTACATAGGCAAGGTATACTGATGCTTTTCTGCCAGAGAGGGTTGCTCCCCTGATACAGGCGGATTGAGGTCCAGTACAAAATTAATGGACGCAATCAAATCACTAGCATCTGCGTCACTTTCGGACAGATCAATGGGGTACATGGAGGTAGCGTCCGAGCCCCCAGTAAAGGCATCCTCCTTGTCCTGCGAGTCAGCTCGTGAATCAGAGCCGCGGGATGAGGAAGGAGAGGGGACCCTGCGTCTCCATTTTAGGAGGACGGGGTCTGAGCCAGATGAAGAATCCTCTGTGAGCTTTGCTGAGCGAGCCGTAGCAGCAGAAGCGCCCTGAGGAGGGGGCTGATGCATGCTCAGCAGTGTCCGGGACATCTGTCCCCTGGAAAGAAGGATTCTACCCAAGCCGGGGGTTCAGCCACTGGAGCCGGAGCAGCCGGAGGGACCACTGGGGATGAGCCTCCAGGCTGAGGCACCACCATGTTAGAGCAGGCATCACAATGTGGTTATGTGCTCAGTACAGGCAGTACGAGCCTACATGCAGTGCATATTTTTTTTTTTTTTTCCCAAAACGTTTTTTATTGATTTTTCAAATTTGTAAAAACATGACAAGTATCATTGCAAAAGAAGAACATTCGTCTGACAAAATGTGACATAGAGGTGGGTGATACCCCAATTTGGAGTTCCATGTTGCTGTTCGATTTAAGATAGTATACAGTAACATTAAACCAAAACAGAGGTAATGAAATATAATATAACATATGCAATACAATTCGTTAAATCTCTGTGTCGTCCCTGAATGATTTCAATTTTGCTAGCGTGTCTTGGTATTCCCAACCGTCTCGTCTCCCCCTCCCGCCAGAGCCCCCTCCTAGGTGATTCTCAGTTTACCCAGGCTGTCCTGGATATCGCTCAGGATATACCACTCCGAGTGAACAAAAGGTGCCATCAGGTTAATTATTTCTCCCTGTGTGAATTGGCTTTCAATAAAATGTCTCCATCTCACAAAAAACTTGGCTGTCAACCCATCTTTATCCCTCTCCGCTTCTAGTTTTTCCCACTTCAGAAGGTTGTGTAGTTCGCCCACAACCTCCTTTATGGATGGGCCCTCCCTTTGAATCCAGTGTTTTAAGATGCAACGCTTAGCTATCATGGCTATGTCATGCGTTATTGCGTATTTCCTCTTTTCCTGCGTGCTCGGTCCTCCTCCTACTCCTCCCTCAAAGGAGTGGAAAATCCACACCATTAAGTCTAGTTTGCTGAAAATTCCCCATGTTGACTGGGCAAATAGTCTGACTTGGTTCCAGAACCTAGCGATTGTCTCACATTCCCATAGCCCATGCAGCATATCCGTTTTTTCTTTTTGACACTTAGGACACCACCTATCCCTACCTGGTATGTTGAAACCTATAATGGCCCTATGTAGAATTCTGAATTGAGTGTCTCTCCATCTCTCATTGGTAATATGTTTCCGCACTTGTACCCATCCTTTCAGTATATCATCCACCACTTCTTCCCTTCCCAATTGTTTCCCCCACGCTTTTAAAGTCCGACTATCCTCCCGTGAGATAAGCACCCCCCTTAGCGATCGATAAATTTTAGAGACATTTATACTTGTTACATCACATTCCAGTAACTCATCAATCGAACTTCTGTTCAGCTCTCTTCCAACCACACCCAGGTCTCCTATTATTCCATGTTTCAATTGTTCATATTGGATGATATGTGAGCTATTAAGGTTGTACTTATCCAACACTTCCCGACCTGTCATCCACCTCCTGTCCTCCACATTCATAACATCTATCATTCTCCTGACTCCCCTCTCTTTCCATCTAGTAAATAGCTTGTTTTCTCGTCCCAGGGGAAAATTTGGGAATGCCCAGGGGTTCAAGTACTTGGACACTTTCCATGAGAGCCCCAGTTTTTTCCTTACCGACTTCCATGTTAGCATGGTGTCTCGGAATATAATTGAGTTCCTTATGTGCCCTTCAACCCTGGATAGTGGGGAGTGCAGAATGGACGTCAGATCCCACGGTGACGCATATTTAGTTTCCATCGCATGATCTGAGTGCCTACTCGTTCCTCTCACCCAATCAATTACATGCCTCATGATACATACAAGATTATACCCTTGGACATCTGGAAAGTTTAGACCTCCCTCCTCTGCTGACTTCATCAGCGTACGCAGCTTTATTCTGGGTTTCCTTCCCCTCCACAGAAATTCTGTATACGCGGAGTTGAGCTTATTCACATCCTTTAGTTTTAGCAATAGCGGGATTGTCTGGAAGGGATACAGCAGCCTAGGAAAGCTCATCATTTTTATCAGGTGGCATCTTGCCAGTAATGGAAGTGGCAGACCTTTCCATCCCTTTAATTGAACTATAATTTTCCTGATTAGCGGTCCATAATTCAAGTTATAGATTGTTTCCACCGATCTTCCTATATGCACTCCCAGGTATTTAATTGAAGATTGTGCTATAGGAATTCCACATAGGCAGCCATCCCTTATTTGTCCCCCCATTGTCCCATGATGCCCCTTTAGGAACATGATCTCGCATTTTTTTTTGTTCAGTTTGAAACCGGAGAATGAGCCAAATTTTTCAATCAAGGCAAGAGTCTGTGGCAAATCCGCACCGGGGTCCCCCATATAAAGTATGATGTCATCAGCAAAAAGCACTGTCTTTACTTCTGAACCCCTTATCTTGATTCCTTTAAAGCTATTTTGTCCCTGTAGTATTCTTGACAACGGCTCGATTGCCAGGTTGAATAAAAGAGGAGATAATGGGCAGCCCTGTCTTGTTCCCTTCATCAAAGGGAACACGTCTGATAGAAAGCCCGGAGTGTGTACCCTAGCTCCCGAGTTGGCATAAAGGTTTCTAATGTAAAGTCTCATCTTGCCTACAATCCCTATAGCCTCCATTACCCTGTCTAACCACCCCCAATTTACATTATCAAACGCTTTTTCTGCGTCAAGTGTAACTAGGGCAGGTCTAGCCCCTCCCTCAGTGAGACCCAGTCTAACCGCGTCTACCACTAGAATTGTCTTTCGGATATTGGTAACGGCATTTCTCCCCTTAATAAACCCCACCTGGTGATTCGTAATGATCCTAGGTAAGATCTCGGCCAGTCTATTAGCCATGATCTTGGACATAATTTTTAAATCCTGATTTATGAGCGATATAGGTCTATAACTAGAGGGATCATCCAGGTCCTTGGTTCCCTTGGGGAGTAATTTAATATATGCTATGTTGGAATTTTTGGGTATTTCCGCCCCTCCCAGGAAAGCATTAAAGACTGAGGTTAGATCCGGCGAGATCAGATCCTTCAGAGCCTTATAGAATTCACTATTGAAACCGTCAGGTCCCGGTGCCTTGTTGGTGTTAAGCTCCCCAATTGTTCTCGTCACCTCCTCTACTGTGATATCTGCGTTTAAGGCACTCAAATCTTCCTCCGTCAAGCTAGGCATTTGGGCTTGTCTTAGCCACTCTGCCTCATCAGTCATGTCGTTATTCCCTGACCCATATAGTTTTCTATAGCAATCTCCCAGCAGTTTATTAATGTCCTTAGGATCCGTAGTCACCTCTCCCCCCTTTGTTTTCAGTTTAGAGATCACTGTCATCTTTCTGCTGCCCCTTGCCAGATTGGCCAACATCCTTCCCGCCTTGTTGCCAAACCTATGTAAGTCAACCTCCTTGTGCGACCAGAATAGTTGTTCCTTTTTTTTGGCCCATTCGTCAAATCCCTCTTTTGCCTCCAGCCATCTGCCTTTTGTCATGGGAGATCTATTTGTCACATAATTTGTATATGCTACCCGTACTGCTTCACTATGGAAATTATAATTCTCATTGGTTTTCCGTTTGATCATGGCTGCGTACCCCACCAGACGGCCCCTTAGGACCGCTTTTGCCGTTTCCCAAAATATCACTGGGGACTCTCTATGTTCCCTATTGTCCTCTGCGAATTCTCCCCACCACTCCTGTAGCACCTTATGGAAATTATCTTGCCTGAGAAGGAACGATGGGAATCTCCATATGATATCTGTACCTCTCCTGAATTTCTCTCTAATGCCCAATCTCACCGGACTATGATCAGAGATCACCATATTCTCTATCACACAATCTTGCGTTCCACTCAGTAAGTCTTGCGAGATCCAGAACTGATCAATACGTGACCAGCTATCATGAGGGTGAGAGAAGTGTGTATACTCTCTGTCATGTGGGTGAGTTAGTCTCCAGATGTCTTTCAGTCCTACGTCTTCTAATGTTACATCCCTATTGTCTAAACTCCTGCCCACATTAGCTGTCCCCTCCTCGCCCCTCCTCCTATCTTCAGCTGAGTCTGGGACGGTGTTAAAATCGCCTCCCACTATAATGTTAGCCTCCCCATCTGCTAATATGGTGGCCTTTATGTCATCACGAAATGTGATTTGTTGTGAATTTGGGCCATAGACATTATAAATACTGAGTTTACCCGCTGGACTAACGATTGTTAAGTGCTGCCACCTTCCATGGTCGTCTGCCTCATGTGCCACTACCTCATGACTGAATTGTTTATTTATTAGAATCATAGTGCCCGCTTTTCTACCTTGTGCCGCTGCCCCGTAAACGGTGCCCACCCAATGTTTCTTCATGCGGAAAAAGTCCTCCCCCCCCAAGTGGGTTTCCTGTAATAAGGCAATGTCTGTCTTTAGTCTTTTCAGATGTCTCAATATCATTGCTCGTTTGTTAGGTGAACTCAGCCCTTTAACATTCCACGTAGTTATCTGTATCATGTTTACCTGTGTATTCTGCTTTTACTACTCCCTCCCCTATGGGCCCCTGCAACAAGAAAGACTAGATGTTCGACACTAGAATCACAGTTGGTACCACAAAATCGACACTCCCTTTCCCCACCTTGCAAATATAACAAATACAACAAAAAGCATGTAACTGTAAAACATATTTTCCCTTCCGAGAAATCCACGGCGCTTCCCGCCACGTTGGTGAGCTCCCCTATTCCTAGCCAAAATATGTAGCTCCCTAATCACCCCCCAAAAAATATATGTTCTATCCCCGGACTAACTTGAATAAGCCTTTGAAAATTATGCAAAAATTAGCACAGTATGTCAAAACCTCAGCAAGATTCTCCAGTCCTACTTATCTCTGACTCCAGGTAGCCATCAGTCCGCCCAGAACAGGCCCACTTCATTTGAATTTGGATGATGTTCCTGGACAAAGGAGAAAAAGAAAAAAAGACCAAGGGGAGAGAGGATGGAGAAAGAAAGAAAAAAAGAAAAAAAAAAAAAAAAAAAAAAAAAAAAAAGAGGGGGGGGAAGAGGACCCAGACTTTGGGATGTTTTCCTCTCTTTTCTCCCTTCCCCCTCCTCCTCTCACCTCCCCAACCCTCTCTCCGTAATGCATCCTCCTCAACGCCTCTCCCTGTTTGGGAAGAGAAAAAAAAAAAAAAAAAAAACAGGCAAAAAAAGGAAAAACAATGAGCGAGTTCCAGTTCAGGTATCATGGTTTCTCTCCAAGGGTTGGTTCCTGTGTTCCAGGCGAGAATTATGCTGTCGACCCGGGCTTGGCCTCCTTTCCTCCCTGGTCTCGACTTGCTTTTGTCCCCCAAGACGTCCCACATCTCTTCCTGAGCTTGTGGGGGATCCTCTTCTATTATTCCCTTCTCCACTAGCTCCTTTTTCTTGCCTTTCTGACCTAGTCTTGTTGAGCTCTGCCATGAGAATGTTTTCTGCTTCTTTGTAGTCCTTGTAGTATACAAACGAGCCATTGGGGTTTCTAACTTTCAGTGTAGCAGGGTATAATAGTTGGCACTTTACTTTTTTGTTGTACAGAAATGAGCAAATTTTGGTAAATTCTTTTCTCCTTCTGGATACTTCCGCTGAATAATCCCCAAAAATTAGCAGTCTGTTGCCTTGATATTGTAGTGGACGCTTTCGTTCTCTAAAGGCCCTCAATATTTCCTCCTTATGCTTATAATCAAGGTACTTGACAATCACCTGCCTGGCTCTTATCGGGGTATTCTTGTTTGAGTTTTGGCCCTCTCCCTTATTCGCCTCCTGGTGTCTCAGTGGACCCACTCTGTGGGCTCTTTCAACTCTGAATTTCGCCTTTATGCCCAAGGCCTGCGGTAGCTCCAACTCGCATATATTATCCAACTGTCCAATCGACACAGACTCTGGCAACCCGACTATACGTAGGTTGTTTCGTCTCGATCTGTTTTCCAAATCGTCCGCTTTATCCTTCAAGTATTCATTAGATTTTGCTAGAGCTGCTATTTGTGCTTGCATAGCCAGTATTGTCTCCTCGGAGTCAGATATTCTCTGCTCTGATTCTGCCAGTCTAGAGGCATGGGCATTTATCTGTTTTTGCATATTAGCTAATGATGTTTGTATGGCTGCCTCAATAGCCACTTTAACCTCTTTTGACAAGTGTGATGTCACTTCTTCAGCCAGTTTTTTATAGTCCACATTAAGCTTTTGTGTGTACTTGTCTTGGCCTGCAGGTGGTGCTGTTTTCTTAGTTCTCTTTGTCTGGACTGGGCCACCACCTCCATCCCCCAGTAGCTTGCAGGCTTGTGATGTTGGTGTAGTAGGCTGCTTTTTGTTTCCTTTGGAAGGGGTACTATGAATTCTTGCATTTGACTTCCTGTGAGTCTGAGTGGGATTAATCTCCCTGTGCTGTTTGTCAGTTTCATCCTCCAACACTGCTGTGTCTCTGAGCTGCCCTGCTTTGTCTGCATCTTCTCTCCCCTCTGCCTCCATATCCCCTTCATCCTC
Organism: Anomaloglossus baeobatrachus; assembly: GCF_048569485.1. Lineage (NCBI taxonomy): Eukaryota > Metazoa > Chordata > Amphibia > Anura > Aromobatidae > Anomaloglossus > Anomaloglossus baeobatrachus. The sequence goes on along the minus strand of NC_134354.1, from coordinate 781,091,979 downwards.
CCATTGCGATCCACAGTCATCAGTCCCTTGCATCCACGTCTCTCCTGCTGTGTCCTCCTGTGACTCCTTGCTCATATCTCCCTTATCTCTCCCCTTCCAGCTCTGTGATTGCTTTTCTGTGTCTCTCACCATGCGCTCAGGCTCCTCCCCCATCAGGCTCGGCGCCATTATCTTATCTTCTCCTTTGTCCATATCAAAGCTTTTCCAGGCTGCCTCACCGCTCCCAGCACTTCTCAGGAGGTACCGTTCCATAGCTGTCTGCTTTAGGTAACCTCCTGTGCTTCTCTCTGTTTGGTGGCTCGTCCGGGGGGGTCTTTTTTTAGTCGGTTTCTGTGAGGGGTGGCAGGAGCTTCTCCTCTAAGCTTCCACCTCAGCCAGGACAGGATCCGGAAGTCCATGCAGTGCATATTAAGTACAGCCTTGCAGCCTTGCTCCTCGTGTGAGACATGCTGCTGAAGTGGGGGCTCTGAGCCAGAATGACCCCCAGCAGAGTATATACCCAGAGTATATAAGCCGGTCCACAACTGAAGGTTGTGGCTTGCCAGACCGTTTGACATTGGGACATCTCTGTGCCCTCCAGATCCCACAGCCCGGACCCCCAGTGAGATGGCCAGCGCCGATCGCTGTCACAATGTGGTTATGCAGACATGCATAAGAACGCTGATAAAATGGCGCCGGAGCGAGGTGAGGGGGCGGGGCCTACTCTAAGAGCGGGATCCGGAGGGCCAAGGAGATATACAGGGGAGGGAATATTACCTCAGAGAGGAGTGTCCCTCCCCTGTGCCGAACGGTCGCTGGGCGGAGCAGCACTGTCCCTCTGCATGATTGGCATGCAGGGGCAGTGAAAACGAAACTAGGCCTCAGGCGAAGCCGGGGCCTAAATTTAACGATGCAGCCGGCGAGCAGGCACCATCGGCGCGGTTCTCAGGTGAACACCAGAGAACCGGCCAAAAATGTCACAATAGATACACAGCACACTCTCCCCAACAATAAAGTACAAGGGACCCCCAATAATAACGTCTCAGATACTTAGCTTGTGAGACGCAGGGCCAGGTCCCTGAGGGATGAGTGCTCTGTCCGGCAGGATCCTGAAAGGGCTGCGGATGGAGACCGGTCTCCTGCAAGGCAGGGAGAACCGTGCTGGCTCCCACTTCAAGCCAGAGCCCGAGGGATGGTGAAGGAGCGCGGCATGTAAGGCTCCAGCCTTGAAATCAACCTTAACAACACCGCCGACACAGTGGGGTGAGAAGGGACATGCCGGGAGTCCAGGCTTGGACCCGCTGATCTTCTTCAAACTCTTTCCAAAAATCAAAATCAGATGAGAATGCATGTGTGGATGTGTGCCTCCTGAACACAAAGCATTGAACTGGCTATATTTGGTTATCCAGGGGGTGTATATGCTCGGAGGGAGGGGCTACACTTTTTAGTGTAGTACTTTGTGTGTCCTCCGGAGGCAGAAGCTATACACCCATGGTCTGGGTCTCCCATAGGAACGATGAAGAAAAGGCCAAGGAGCATGGCCGGAAGAGCGACACCAGGACAGGAAAATTTTCCAAGTCCTGTGATAGATTTTGGCCGAGTAAGACTTCCGGGCCCGAGTCATAGTGGAAATGACTTCAGGAGGAATACCAGAAGCCGTCAAGATCCAGGACTCAAGAGCCACGCCGTCAATCTGAGAGCCGTAGAATTCTGGCGGAAAAACGGACCTTGTGAGAGAAGGTCTGGACGGTACGGAAGATGCCACGGCACCTCTACGGACAGATGGCGCAGGTCTGGGTACCAAGCTCGCCTGGGCCAGTCCGGAGCAATGAGGATGACTCGACGGCCCTCCATTCTGATCTTGCGCAGGACTCTGGGCAAGAGAGCTAGAGGGGGAAACACGTAGGACAGACGAAACTGGGACCAGTCTTGAACCAGAGCGTCCGCTGCGAAGGCCTGAGGATCGTGGGAGCGAGCCACGTAAACCGGAACCTTGTTGTTGTGACGGGATGCCATTAGGTCCACGTCCGGAGTGCCCCACTTGCGGCAGATTGACTGAAACACTGCCGGATGCAGGGACCACTCGCCACTGTCCACGGTTTGACGGCTGAGATAATCTGCCTCCCAGTTTTCCACGCCTGGGATGTGGACTGCAGATATGGTGGACTTGGAGTCCTCCGTCCATTGAAGGATACGTTGTACCTCCAACATTGTCAGGCGGCTGCGTGTCCCGCCTTGGTGATTGATGTTGGCAACTGCTGTCGCGTTGTCTGACTGGACTCGGATGTGCTTGCCCGCCAATAGGTGGTGAAAAGCTAGGAGAGCCAGGAGCACGGCTCTGGTTTCCAGCACATTGATCGAGAGGACTGACTCGGACGGAGTCCAAGTGCCCTGTGCTCGGTGGTGGAGACATACCGCTCCCCAGCCGGATAGACTGGCATCCGTGGTGAGGACCACCCAGGACGGAGCCAGGAAGGAGCGTCCCTGAGACAGAGAGAGGGGCCGAAGCCACCACTGAAGAGAGCTCCTGGTCTGTGGCGACAGAGCCACTAACCTGTGCAAGGAGGAAGGCCGCTTGTCCCAACAGCGGAGAATGTCCAGCTGCAGTGGCCTGTCGATGGATGCCAGGAAATCCCCTTGGGTCATTGAGGCAATGACTGACCGCAGAGATTCCATGCGAAAGTGCCGCACCTGAACATGCTTGTTGAGAAGCTTGAGATCCAGGATGGGCCGGAAGGAACCGTCCTTTTTGGGGACTAGGAAGAGATTTGAGTAGAAACCTCTGAACCGTTCCCGGGCGGGAACCGGTACAATTACTCCGTTGGCCTGCAAGGATGCCACGGCCTGAGAGAAGGCGGCGGCCTTGGAACAGGGGGGAGTGGACAGAAAAAATCTGTTTGGCGGGCTGGAAGAGAATTCTATCCTGTAGCCGTAGGAGATGACATCCCGCACCCACTGATCGGAGACGTGTTGAAACCACGCGTCGCCAAAGTGGGAGAGCCTGCCACCGACTAAGGACGTTGCTGGCGCGGACAGATAGTCAAGAGGAGGCTGCCTTAGTGGCAGCAGCTCCTGCGGTCTTCTGTGGACGCGCCTTTGTGCACCAGTTGAATTTTTGGTCCTTGGCTGAGTTAGTGGACGAGGCCGAGGGCTTAGAGGACGACCAGTTGGAGGAACGAAAGGAACGAAACCTCGACTGGTTCCTACCCTGGACCGGTTTCCTGGTTTTGGTTTGTGGCATGGAAGTACTCTTCCCGCCAGTAGCTTCCTTAATAATTTCATCCAGTTGTTCACCGAATAGCCTGGACCCAGCAAAAGGGAGCCCAGCAAGGTACTTCTTTGAAGAAGCATCTGTCTTCCACTCTCGAAGCCACAAGATCCTGCGGATAGCGAGGGAATTAGCCGAAGCCACCGCAGTGCGGTGAGAAGCCTCCACCATGGCAGACATGGCATAGGATGAAAAAGCGGAAGCTTGGGAAGTTAAGGCAACCATTTCGGGCATAGATTCCCTGACGAGGGAATGCATCTCCTCTAGAGAAGCAGAGATGGCTTTGAGAGCCCACACTGCTGCAAAAGATGGGGAGAACGAGGCCCCTGCCGCCTCATATACAGATTTGGCCAGAAGGTCAACCTGGCGGTCAGTGGAATCCTTAAGAGAGGTGCCATCAGCCACTGATACAACGGTCCGGGCTGAGAGTCTAGACACCGGAGGGTCTACCTTTGGTGAATGAGCCCACTCCTTGACCACCTCAGGTGGAAAGGGAAAACGGTCATCAGAACCACGCTTTGGGAAGCGTTTGCAGGACAGGCCCTAGGCTTGGTCACAGCGGCCTGAAAACTGGAGTGGTTAAAGAACACACTCTTTGTCCTCTTAGGCAAGGTAAACTGGTGCTTTTCTGCCAGAGAGTGTTGCTCCTCTGATACTGGCGGATTGAGGTCCAGTACAGAATTAATGGACGCAATCAAATCACTAACATCTGAGTCACTTTCGGACAGATCAATGGGGCACATGGAGGTAGCCTCCGAGCCCCCAGTAAAGGTATCCTCCTCGTCCCGCGAGTCAGCTCTGTGAGCTCCGCTGAAAGAGCCCTAGCAGCAGAGGCACCCTGTGAAGGGGGCTGATGCATGTTCAGCAAAGTCCGGGACAGCTGTCCCATGGAGTCGGCAAAAGACTGGGAGATTGACCTAGAGAAGGATTCTACCCAAGCCGGGGGTTCAGCCACAGGGACCGGAGCAGCCGGAGAGACCACTGTGGGTGCGATTCCAGGCTGAGGCATTGTCAGGTTAGAGCAGGCATCACAATGTGGATATGTGCTCGGTTCAGGCAGCACGAGCTTACATGCAGCGCATACTGAATATAGCTTTGGAGCCTTGCTCCTCGTGTGAGACATGCTGCTGAAGTGGGGGCTCTGCCAGAGTGACCCCCAGAGGGTATACACAGAGGCCCACAACCAGAAGTTGTGGCTTACCAGACCGCTGGAGCGGTGTTGTGTGCCCTCCAGATCCCGAAGCCCGGACCCCCAAGCACCTCAGCAGGGATGCTGCAGCCATTGCTCATCGCAGAGAAAACGCTGATAAAATGGCGCCGGAGCGAGGAGAGGGGGCGGGACCAACCCTGAGAGCGGGATCTGGAGGGCCAAAGAGACTTACAGGGGAGGAGACATGTACCCAGTGAGGAGTGTCTCTCCCCTGTGCAGAACGGCCGCTGGGCGGAGCCGCACTGTCCCTCTGCATGAATGACATGCGAGGGCAGTGAAACCGAAAGTAGGCTTCCGGCGAAGCCGGGGCCTAAATTTGAGCGGTGCGGCCGGCGCGCAGGCACCATCGGCGCGGTTCTCAGGCGACAGCCAGAGAACCGGCCGGAAATGTCAGAAAACTCACTCAGCACACTCTCCCAACATAATAAAGTACAGGGACCCCCAGAATATAATCGTCTCAGGTACTTAGCTTGCTGAGACGCAGGGTTCCAAGTCCCTGGGGATGAGTGCTCAGTCCAGCAGGATCCTGAAGGGCTGCGGATGGAGACCGGTCTCCTGCAAAGCATGGAGAACCGTGCTGGCTCCCACTTCAAGCCAGAGCCCAGAGGGATGGTGAAGGAGCGCGGCATGTAAGGCTCCAGCCTTGGAATCAACCTTAACAGCACCGCCGACACAGTGGGGTGAGAAGGGACATGCCGGGGGTCCAGGCTTAGACCCGCTTTTCTTCAAACTCTTTCCAAAAATGAAAAATCAGATGAGAATGCATGTGTGGATGTGTGCCTCCTGAACACAAAGCAATGAACTGGCTAGATCTGGTTCTCCAGGGGGTGTATAGGCTCAGAGGGAGGAGCTACACTTTTTTAGTGTAGTACTTTGTGTGTCCTCCGGAGGCAGAAGCTATACACCCAATGTCTGGGTCTCCCATAGGAACGATAAAGAAAAGCTCAGATCCTGACAGTGTGACCTCTCCACTCCCGGGGGATTTTTAATTCTGTTTTTTTGTGTTATGTCCCCTCCTTTTCGAAGAATCACAAGTCAACCTTTTTTTTCTTATTTCTTAATTACAAGTGGAATTAACTGTTAAAGAAAAACCTGAAAGTCCACTTGTTTTTGTAGTTTTGCTTTATGGTGTTCATGGGTGGTAAAAATGACTGGAAAACACACAAATATATATATATCATATTATAGTCCCTTATAGAAGAATAAAATAAAACTACATCATTAAAAAGACAAAAACCCAACATACCTGTGACGCGTTTCCTTCCCGGCGGTCAGACGACGCCAAGCTGCTGTCATTCAGGCTGAGGAGCGTTAGATCGGGTTCCTCCAGGATTCCCCGCACAGGCTCCGAATCCTGACAAAGGAAAAAAATAAGATTTTGAGATCATCGTAAAGAAGGGAATTTTGTTTACTTACCGTAAATTCCTTTTCTTCTAGCTCCAATTGGGAGACCCAGACAATTGGGTGTATAGCTATTGCCTCTGGAGGCCACACAAAGTATTACACTTAAAAGTGTAAGGCCCCTCCCCTTCTGGCTATACACCCCCAGTGGGATCACTGGCTCACCAGTTTTAGTGCCAAAGCAAGAAGGAGGAAAGCCAATAACTGGTTTAAAGACCAATTCAATCCGAGGAAACATCGGAGAACTGAACCATACCACATGAACAACATGTGTACCCGAAAAAACAGAAAAACCCCGAGAAAACAGGGCGGGTGCTGGGTCTCCCAATTGGAGCTAGAAGAAAAGGAATTTACGGTAAGTAAACAAAATTCCCTTCTTCTTTTTCGCTCCTAATTGGGAGACCCAGACAATTGGGACGTCCAAAAGCAGTCCCTGGGTGGGTAAAAGAATACCTCGTGATAGGGCCGTCAAACAGCCGTTCCCTACAGGTGGGCAATCGCCGCCTGAAGGACTTATCTACCTAGGCTGGCGTCTGCCGAAGCGTAGGTATGCACCTGATAATGCTTGGTAAAAGTATGCAGACTCAATCAGGTAGGTGCCTGACACACCTGCTGAGCCGTAGCCTGGTGCCGTAATGCCCAGGATGCACCCACGGCTCTGGTAAAATGGGCCTTCAGCCTTGAGAGAACCAGAAGCCCAGAAGAACTGTAGGTTTCAAGAATTGGTTCCTCGATCCCCCGAGCCAGGGTGGATTCAGAAGCTTGCGACTGTTTACGCCGACCAGCGACAAGGACAAAGAGTGCATCCGGGTGGCGCAGGAGCGCCATGCGGGAAGTAGAACCTGAGTGCTCTCACCAGAACCAACAGATGCAAATCTTTCTGAAATTGATGGACTGGACGAGGACACAAAGAAGGTGAGGTGATATCCTGATTGATATGAAAGTGGGATACCACCTTAGGGAGAAATTCCGGAATCGGACGCAGAACTACCCTGTCCTGGTGAAGGACGAGGAAGGGAGATTTGTATGAGAGCGTTGCTAGCTCGGAAACTCTCCTAAGAGACGAGACCGTTACTAGAAGGCCACTTCCCGAGAAAAGCGGGAAGGGAGACCTCTTTCAAAGGCTCGAAAGGCGGCATCTGGAGAGCAATTAGAACCTTGTTCAGATCCCAGGGCTCTAACGGCCGCCTGTACGGAGTGCTGAGAAGACAAACTCCCCGTAGGAACGTGCGTACCTGAGGAAGTCGTTTCTGAAAAAATACAGATAGCGCTGAGACTTGTCCCTGAAGGGAACTGAGCGACAACCCTTTTTCCAACCTAGATTGCAGGAAGGAAGGAAACATAGACGATGCAACCGGCCAGGGAGAAACACCCTGCGCCGAGCACCGAGATAAGAATATCTTCCACGTCCTGTGGTCAATCTTGGCGGACGTTGGTATGCTAGCCTGTCTCATGGTGGCAACCACGTCCTGAGGTAACCCTGACGACACTAGGTTCCAGGACTCAATGCCACACCATCAGGTTGAGGGCCGTAGAATTCAAATGGAAGAATGGCCCTTGAGACAGCCAGTCTGATTGGTCTGGTAGTGCCCCCGGTTAGCCTACCGTGAGGCACCACAGAACCGGGAACCACAACACCCTCGGCCAATCTGTAGCAACGAGGATGGCGCGGCCGCAGTCGGTCCTGATCTAACGCAGCACTCTGGGCAACAATGCTAGAGGTGGCACATAAGGTAGCTGGAACTGCGACCAATGCTGAACTAAGGCGTCTGCCGCCAGAGCTCGATGATTGTGAAACCGTGCCATGAAGCTGGCACATTGTTGTTGTGCCGTGACGCCATTAGATCGACGTCCGGCCTCTGTCAGCGGCGCCAGATCTCCTGAAACCCGTCCGGGTGAAGAGACCATACCCTTTCGGCCACACCCCGGCGACTTAGGAAGTCAGCTTCCTAGTTTTCCACGCCTGGGATGTGAACTGTGGATATGGTGGATGCCGTGTCTTCCACCCACATCAGAACCTGCCGGACTTCCTGGAAGGCTTGCCGGTTGCGCGTTCTTCCTTGGTGGTTGATGTATGCCACCGCTGTGGAGTTGTCCGACTGAAGTCGGATTTGCTTGCTTTCCAGCTGCTGTTGGAAGGTTTGTAGGGCAAGATACACTGCTCTGTGTTCAAGAGCATTGATCTGAAGGGTGGACTCTTGTGAGTCCACGTACCCTGAGCGCTGTGGTGGAGAAAAACTGCTCCCCACCCTGATCGACTGGCGTCTGTCGGAACTATCGCCCAGGATGGGGATAGGAAGGACCTTCTTTTTGACCATGAGGTGGGAAGAAGCCACCACCGTAGAGAGTCCTTGGCCGCCTGAGAAAGAAAGACGACTCTGTTGAGGGAGGTCGACTCCCCGTCCCATTGGCGGAGAATGTCACATTGTAGTGGACGCAGATGAAACTGCGCGAAAAGAACTGCCTCCATTGCTACTATCTTACGTAGGAAGTGCATGAGGCGTCTCAATGTGTGCGACTGGTTCTTAAAGAAGAGATTGCAGCCCGTAGTGAATGCTGTTTGTCTAGCGGAAGCTTCACTATCGCTGAGAGAGTATGAACTCCATGCCTAGATTGTTCGCGATAGGGTCGGGGTCGGATCTGACTTTAAAAAGTTGATGATCCACCCAAAACTCTAGAGAGTCTCCAGCGCAACGTTCGGGCAGTGTCGGCATGTTTCCTAAGAGAGTGCCTTGACAAGTAGATCGTCTAAATATGGGATCACAGAGTGACCCTGAGAGTGCAGGACTGTGACTACTGCTGCCCTGACCTTGGCGAAGACCAGTGGGACTGTCGCTAGCCGGAAGGTAGAGCTACGAACAGAAGGTGTTCGTCTCCTAAAACGAAGCGTAGAAACGCTAGTGCTCTGGATCAATCGGCACGTGTGGATAAGCATCCTTGATGCCTAATGATGCTAGGAAATCTCCTTGGGACATTGAGGCGATGACATGGCGGAGGGATTCCATCCGGAACCGCCTGGTGTCCACGAGCTTGCTGAGCAGTTTTAGATCCAGAACGGGACGGAACGGCCCGTTCTTATAGGCACCGCAAATAATTTGGGGTAAAAACCGTGACCTTGTTCCTGAAGAGGAACGGGGGTCATCACTCTTTCTGCCTATAGAGTGCACCCTGTTTGCAGAAGAGCAGCGGCTCGGCCGGGAGGTGGAGAAGTTCTGAAGAATCGAGTTGGAGGACGAGAAGTGAGCTCTATCCTGTACCCGTGAGACAGAATGTCTCACACCCAACGGTCATTGACCTATGGCAGCTAAATATCGCCAAGGCGGGAGAGCCTGCTACCGACCGAGGATGCGGAGAGAGGAGGCCGCAAGACATGAGGAAGCCGCCTTGGAAGCGGGTTTTCAGACTATCTCTTTTTTGGGCGTGACTGAGCCCGCCAAGAATCTGAGCTCCTCTGATCCTTTTGAGTCCACATTGGACGAGGAAAAATGGGACCTGGCCGAGCCTCGAAAAGACCGAAACCCCGACTGCCTCCTGCTCTGTTGGGGTTTGTTGTGTCCGGGCTGAGGAAAGGATGAATCCTTACCCCTGGACTGTTTAATGGTTACATCCAAACGCTCACCAAACAGTCGGTCAGCAGAAAAGGCAACTGGTTAAGCACCCTTTTTTGGAAGCAGAATCTGCCGTCCATTCACTTAACGAGCAGACCAGGCTCTGCTTAAAAACACGGAGTAGCGGAGGCTACTGCCGCACGGTTCGCAGAGTCTAGGGCAACCTGACTCGCGTAAGAAACAAATGCAGACATTTGAGAGGTTAAGGATGCCACCTGCGGCACAGATGTACGTGTAACCGTGTCAATCTGTGTAAGACAAGCTGAAATAGCTTGGAGTGCCCCAAGGGTGAGAATGCTGGAGCCAACGGTGCGCCGACAGCCTCATAGATGGATTTAGACCAGAGATCCATCTGTCTGTCAGTGGCATCTTTAAGTGCAGCTCCATCTTCCACTGCAACTATGGATCTAGCTACAAGCCTGGAGATTGGAGGATGCCGCTTGGGACACTGGGTCCAGTCCTTGACCACGTCAGGGGGCAGGGATAACGTGTATCCTAAGCCGTTTGGAGAAGCGCATATCTGGATAAGTGTGGTGTTCCTGGACTGCCTCTCTGAAGGCAGAGTGGTCCAGAAAAATACGTGAAGCTGACTCCTCCACTGGAGGAGCTGGGTGAGAAATAACCAACATTCTATTGATGGACGCTATAAGATTATTCACTATGGCGTCACCATTAGGTGTATCCAGATTGAGAGCGGTCTCAGGATCAGAATCCTGAGCCGCTACTTCCGCCTCATTACACAGAGAGTCCTTCTGCTAGGACCCTGATGAAACCGAGGGCCGCTCATAGTGAGCCCGCTTAGGCTGTCTGGGACTGACGTCTGTGCGAGCCGTGACTCTGGCATGCGTGTGACATTCCCGGAGCTGTTAGTTGTTCACACTGAGGGGGGCCATGGATCAATGATTCAACAGTGCCCATGTTGTGAGAGACATGTCCGGACTGCTAGGCTTCTAGTATCATAGCCCTAGTCTCAGAAAATCTGTCAGTAAATACTGCAGACACCGTCCTCATCCTCTGGCCATTAGCAGAGACTCCGGCTGAGTTGGATACAATGGGGGTCTATGTAACCTGCCGGCCGTATAGCCGTACATGCTGTAGCGGCTGCATAGAAAAACATGTGGTTCTGCACCTTTGTTTTACACAGAGAATATGCTGATAACTCCTCCGCACAATTCAGGAGGGTATATACAACGTGCGACCAAACAGTGCAATGTATATAGTAGAAGCATATCTATAAGTGCACTTCTGCACTAGTGGGGTTAGCACCACAGGTGCTGCTTAACGCCTGTTGCAGCGATTGTGTGACTATCAGAATGCCAGGGTCTTCCACACTTGTCTCTGTATCGTACAGAAAACTGACACTAATGGCTGCCGGCGTCCTGTATAGAGAAGGAAGCCGTGGGCGTGCCTGAGAAAGTGCGGGAATCCGGTTTCACAGTGCACACAGTGAGAGGGGTGGAGTATGCAAAACATACTCCAGCTCTCAGCGCTGCTGTGCTATGCAGCGTCACGCCCCTACCCTGACTGTCAGGGCTGTGGGCGGTAACGAAGGGAGACTAGGCCCAGAAGCCGGGGACTCGAGTTAATAAGCGCGGCCGGCATATCAGTGCTGGCCGGCGCGGAAGTCCCCGGCGCACCACAACTCCCAGCGGCGCCTTAAATAAAAACGGCAGCGGCGTTAGCGCGGTAGTCACCCAATACACTAACACACCCAGCAACGCTGTGGTGTGCGATGGCACTAGTGCGGACAGCGCCGCTGTCCCTGGCGCACTAACACACCCAGCAGTGCTGCCGTGTGTCTGCGCGGTCCCCACAGGGACACCGAGTACCTCCATGTAGCAGGGCCATGTCCCTGAAGATACTCCGCTCCATGTCCAGCAGTACCAGGGGCTGTGGATGGAGCACGGCCTCAGTGCCTGGAGACCGATAGAATCCCACTTCACCCAGAGCCCTGTAAAAAGGGATGGGGAAGGAAGCAGCATGTGGGCTCCAGCCTCCGTACCCGCAATGGGTACCTCAACCTTAACAAACACCTCCGACATGAAGTGGGGTGAGAAGGGAGCATGCTGGGGGCCCTTTAGTATGGGCCCTCTTTTCTTCCATCCGACATAGTCAGCAGCTGCTGCTGACTAAACAGTGGAGCTATGCGTGGATGTGTTGCCTCCTTCGCACAAAGCACAAAACTGGTGAGCCAGTGATCCCACTGGGGGTGTATAGCCAGAAGGGGAGGGGCCTTACACTTTTAAGTGTAATACTTTGTGTGGCCTCCAGAGGCAATAGCTATACACCCAATTGTCTGGGTCTCCCAATTAGGAGCGAAAAAGAAATCTTTTTCTCTCAGCCGTCATGGTTTCCAGTGTCCCCAATGAAGCGAGAAAGAAATATAGAGGAACCTCAAGACCCATCTCTTCCAACAAGCCTACAATAACCCTCAGTCCAGTATACCACTGCGCAACCAGCTCTGTCCTCACCTATTGTACCATCACACATTCCTTATAGACTGTGAGCGCTCGCGGGCAGGTTACTCTCCTCCTGTATCCTCACCCATCCCCTATAGACTGTGAGCCCTCGCGGGCAGGGTCCTCTCTCCTCCTGTATCCTCACCCATCCCTTGTAGACTGTGAGCCCTCGCGGGCAGGTTACTCTCCTCCTGTATCCTCACCCATCCCCTATAGACTGAGCCATCGCGGGCAGGGTCCTCTCTCCTCCTATACCAGTCTGTTTTGTACTGTTAATGATTGTTGTATGTATATCCTCTTTCAATGTAAAAGCGCCATGGAATAAACGGCGCTATAATAATCTATATATATATCTATATATATATTATATATATATCTATATTATATATATATCTATATATCTATATATCTATATATCTATATATCTATATATATATCTATATCTATATCTATATCATATATATATATATATATATATATATATATATATATATATATATCTATATCCATCTATATATAATTGCCTTATTCTGTCTGACTTGCTCCAAAATTGTGTCGTTACAGTGACAACCAGCGGATTGGCCGCTGGGCTCGGCCAGGCCCCGCCCCCTCACGCATTGGATGCTCGACCTGGCCCCGCCTCCCGCATTCCCCGAACCCACACGGAGACGCCCGACTCCCAGGTGACTGCTGCAGCCCCGGAAGCCCACACCGGCAAGACAAAGTGGAGAAAAGCCTCTAGCTTACCCCGCCTCCTGGCACACGTGTGCCGGAGCCGGCGTAGGCTGGTATCCATGGTACACATCGGGTAACTATAGAAACCGCTTTCCTTAGTTACCCGATGTGTAACATGGTTACTAGCTTAACCCGGCTCTCGGCACACGTGTGCCGGAGACGGCGTACGCTGTTAACCAGTGTACACATTGGGTAACTATGGAAACCGCTTTGCATAGTTACCCGATGTGTACCATGGTTACTAGCTTACCCCGGCTCCCTGCCCATTCAGATCGTTGGTCTCCCATTTTCAAACACGCCGATGCGTGCTGCACAGCAGGAGACCAACAAGCAAAAAATAAACCAGCACTGTCGCTTTGCATAGTTATCCAATGTGTACCATGGTTATCAGCTTACCGACGTACGCTGGTAACAATGGTACACAATCCTGTAACTATGGAAAGCGCTTTCGTTAGTTACCCAATGTGTACAATGGTTACCACCTTACCCCGGCTCCCGGGGCACGTGTGCTTGAGCCGGCGTACGCTGGTAACCATGGTACACATCGGGTAACTAAGCAAAGCGCTTTGCATAGTTACCCGATTGTGTAACATGATTACCAGTGTACACCGGCTCCCTGCCTATTCAGATCGATGGTCTCCCACTGTCAAAAACGCCGATGCGTGCTGCACAGCGGGAGACCAACGAGCAAGAAATGAACCATCATTATTCAAGACTTACTGATTATATTATTATTCAATCTGCTAACCTACATACACATTCTAGACTACCTGATACGTTACAATCGGGCCACCTTCTAGTAAATAATAATAATAATAAAAAAAAATAAAAAAAAATATATCTCTCCTGACAACGAAATCCAGCACACAATGGGCGAGATGCAAAAACTACACTAAGAAAAGTTCCTTAACTATAATCTGAGACCCAGAACTTTTTTTCATCTGTTGGAGCGCGTTTTTTCGCTCTCGTTTCTTTTTTGCACGGCGGGCTGACATTTTCATTGATATTACTTTGGGTTACATTTCAGCAATGTTTAATTGTTTGTTCTGTTTGTTTTTTTACTGCCATTGTCCCTTTACAAGAGGACGATTTTCTATTTTCACATTTTTTGCTTTTCCCTCCCCTTCATCCAAAAGCCATACCCATTTATTTTGTCCACATAGTCATACAAGGGCCTGTTTTTTTTTTTTGAGACACGTGCTGTACTTTTGTATGACAATATTGATTTTATGATGTGATGCAAATGAAAGTGGGAAAAAATTCCAATTGTGTTAACATTGGAAGAAAAAGTGCAAGCCCACCATGGGTTTTTTTTTTGGGATTTTTTATTTACCATTTCCGCTATATAATGAAATTGACCTGGCAATATGATTCTCCAGGTTAGTACGAGTTAATAGATACCACGCATATATATGTGTGAGTGTGTGTGTATATTTTATATTTATATATACATACACATACATACATATACACACACACATATATATACACACACACACATATACACACATATACATACACACACACACATACATACACACACACACACACACACACATACACACACACACATATATACATACACACACACACACACATATACATACACACATATATACATACACACTATATATACATACACACACACACATATACACACACACACATACACACATATACATACACACACATATTCATACACACACATACATACACACACACATATACATACACACACATATATACATACACACACATATATACACATATATACATACACACATATATACACACACACACCCACACACATATACACACACATATACACACACACACACACACACACACACACACACACACACACACACATATACACACACATACATATACACACACATACATATACACACACAAATACACACACACACACATACATAGAAATAGTATGGACTATGTTTGAGGTCAAGTACTCACCCAGGTACAGATGAAGCTCGGCAAAGAACTAGCAGAAGACCCAACAGTCAGGCTAGATATGGACTGAAGAGTGGATCTGGAGGGAGACGTGTGGGTCAGGACCTCAGATTTTGAGATGTGATTTGGTGACTGTGAAGCAATGTGAACAGAGCCTTCATCAGGGTCTTCAGGGTCCTCGCTCGCTTCTTCACGCTGGTCTTCTTGCAGGGTGGGCAGCTCCTCGAAGTGAACGCTTTTCACGCTGTTCCTGTCCAGGGATTCAGAGACGGGATGTTCAGACAGTTCAGAATCGTCCGTTATCTGTGCCGCCACAAGTTCATGGAAGGACCCGCTCTCCTCCGCTGCACTCGCCAGGACGGTAGACGAGCGCTCTCCTGCGAGAGGTCTCTCCAAAGACTGGAAGGCGCTGTGATGCACAGGATCACCCATGTGCCCATCTTGACCAGAAATGACACCGGACGGCTCGTCATGGAGGCTCACATTAAGCGTGCGCTCAGGGAGTAATGGGAGGAAAGAGCCAGAAAAATCTAGAAAATTACAAAACAAAAATGGAACAAATTAAAACATCAGAATCCAGCCCAAATCTGTAAATGTTACTATTATTGCATATAAAGTGAAGCAGATCCAGTTGTTTAAAAAGCGGTCACTCAAAAAGTAATACAATGCCACAAAACAAAGACGTGGAGCGTGGCTCAGGCAGAAAACTGCATATTAGAGGAGGAGGGAGGAGGCAGGCAAAAAAAAAAAAAGAGAATTTTGTTTACTTACCGTAAATTCTTTTTCTTATAGTTCCGACATGGGAGACCCAGACCATGGGTGTATAGCTTCTGCCTCCGGAGGACACACAAAGTACTACACTAAAAAGTGTAGCTCCTCCCTCCGAGCATATACACCCCCTGGATGACCAAATCTAGCCAGTTTAGTGCAAAAGCTGAAGGAGGACATCCACCCACAAGTAGAGATAGAGTAAAACCCGGAACAACCGGAACCTCTGTCTACAACAACAGCCGGTGAAAACACACGGAACAAGAACTGCCAACAGGCAACAGGGAGGGTGCTGGGTCTCCCATGTCGGAACTATAAGAAAAAGAATTTACGGTAAGTAAACAAAATTCTCTTTTTCTTCATCGTTCCTATGGGAGACCCAGACCATGGGACGTCTCAAAGCAGTGAGAGAGAGAGCTCCTGGTCTGTGGCGACAGAGCCACTAGCCTGCGCAAGGAAGAGGTCCGCTTGTCCCAACAGCGGAGAATGTCCAGCTGCAGGGGACGCAGATGGAACTGGGCAAAGGGAACCGCTTCCATTGACGCCACCATCTGACCCAGCACCTGCATGAGGTGCCTGATGGAATGACGGCGGGGCCTCAACAGAGAGCGCACCGCCAGATGAAGGGACTGCTGTTTGACTAAGGGCAGCTTCACAAGTGCCGGCAGAGTCTCGAATTGCATCCCTAGGTACTCGGGGTCAGAGTGGACTTGGGCAGATTGACAAGCCACCCGAATTGAACAAGCGTGGCGAGAGTGAGCGAGACACTCCGCTGACAGTCTGCACTGGATGAAGCCTTGACTAAAAGGTCGTCCAGGTAAGGAATCACTGCCAACCCCTGGAGGTGCAGAACCGCAACCACTGCTGCCATGACCTTGGTGAATACTCGAGGGGCCGTGGCTAACCCGAAGGGGAGAGCCACGAATTGGAAATGTTCCTCTCCGATTGCAAAACGTAGCCAACGCTGGTGCGAAACTGCAATTGGCACATGCAAATAGGCATCTCTGATGTCGATGGATGCTAGAAAATCTCCTTGGGTCATTGAGGCAATGACTGACCGCAGAGACTCCATGCGAAAATGCCGCACCTGAACATGCTTGTTGAGAAGCTTGAGATCCAGGATGGGCCGGAAGGAACCGTCCCTTTTGGGGACTAGGAAGAGATTTGAGTAGAAACCTCTGAACCGTTCCCGGGCGGGAACCGGTACAATTACTCCGTTGGCCTGCAAGGATGCCACGGCCTGAGAGAAGGCGGCGGCTTTGGAGCAGGGGGGAGTGGACAGAAAAAATCTGTTTGGCGGGCTGGAAGAGAATTCTATCCTGTAGCCGTGGGAGATGATATCCTGCACCCACTGATCGGAGACGTGTTGAAACCACACGTCGCCAAAGTGGGAGAGCCTGCCACCGACTAAGGAGGATGACCAGTTAGAGGAACGAAAGGAACGAAACCTCAACTGGTTCCTGCCCTGGGCAGGTTTCCTGGTTTTAGTTTGTGGCATGGAAGTACTCTTCCCGCCAGTAGCTTCCTTAATAATTTCATCCAGTTGTTCACCGAACAGCCGGGATCCAGCAAAAGGGAGCCCAGCAAGGTACTTCTTGGAAGAAGCGTCTGCTTTCCACTCTCGAAGCCACAAGATCCTGCGGATCGCGAGGGAATTAGCGGAAGCCACCGCCGTGCGGTGAGAAGCCTCCAGCATGGCAGACATGGCATAGGATGAAAAAGCCGAAGCCTGGGAAGTTAAGGCAACCATTTCGGGCATAGAGTCCCTGGTGAGGGAATGCATCTCCGCCAGAGAAGCAGAGACGGCCTTAAGAGCCCACACTGCTGCAAAAGACGGGGAGAACGAGGCCCCTGCCGCTTCATATACAGATTTGGCCACAAGGTCAACCTGGCGGTCAGTGGAATCCTTAAGTGAGGTGCCATCAGCCACTGATACAATGGTCCGGGCTGAGAGTCTAGACACCGGAGGATCTACCTTTGGTGAATGAGCCCACTCCTTGACCACCTCTGGTGGAAAGGGAAAACGGTCATCAGAACCACGCTTTGGGAAGCGTTTGTCAAGACAGGCCCTGGGTTTGGTCACAGTGGCCTGAAAACTGGAGTGGTTAAAAAACATACTCCTTGCTCTCTTAGGTGAGGTAAACTGGTGTTTTTCTACCAAAGAGGCTTGATCCTCTGACACTGGTGGATTGAGGTCCAGTACAGAATTAATGGACGCAGTCAAATCACTAACGTCTGCATCACCTTCGGTTAGATCAATGGGGTACATAGAGGTAGCGTCCGAGCCCACAGTAAAGGCATCCTCCTCGCCCTGCGATTCAGCTCGTGAATCAGAGCCGTGGGACGAGGAAGAAGAATCCCTGCATCTCCGTTTAGGAGGACGGGGTCCGGGAACAGATGAAAAATCCTCTGTGAGCTCTGCAGAGAGAGTCGGAGCAGCAGAGGCGCCCTGAGAAGGGGGCTGATGCATGCTCAGCAGAGTCCGGGACAACTGTCCCATGGAGTCGGCAAAGGACTGGGAGATAGCGTTAGAAAACGATGCTACCCAAGCCGGGGGTTCAGCCACCGGGGCTGGAGCAGCCGGAGGGACCCCTGGGGAGACTCCAGGCTGAGGAACCACCATGTTAGAGCAGGCATCACAATGTGGATATGTGCTCGGTTCGGGCAGTATGAGCTTACATGCAGTGCATATAGAGTAAAGCCTTGCAGCCTTGCTCCTAGTGAGAGACATGCTGCTGAGGTGGAGGCTCTGCAGTAAACAACACACTCCTTCAGAATGACCCCCAGAGAGTGTATAAGAAAGTCCACAACCAGAGGTTGTGGCTTACCAGACCGCTTTATGTGCCCTCCGGATTCCACAGCTTGGACCCCCAGACAGATGCAGAGCTGCAGCAGCCAGCGCCGATCAGTGTGTGAACGCTGATAAAATGGCGCCGGAGTGAGGAGGGGGGGCGGGGCTTAGTCCAAGAGCGGGAACCGGAGGGCCAAGGAGAAATACAGGGGAGGGAAACATCTCCTCAGAGAGGAGTGTCCTCCCCTGAGCTGAACGGCCGGTGGGCGGCGCCGCACTGTCCCCTTGCATGACTGACATGCAGGGGCAGTGAAAACGAAAGTAGGCCGCAGCCGAAGCCGGGGCCTAAATTTTTCCATGCGGCCGACGAGCAGGCACCCTCGGCGCGGTTCTCAGGAAAAAAACCAGAGAACCGGCCGGAAATCACAGCAAAGTTATATAACACACTCTCCCCACAATAAATGTACAAGGGACCCTTCAATAACGTCTCAATACTTAGCTTATGAAACGCAGGGCCAGGTCCCTGAGGGATGAGCGCTCCGTCCGGCAGGGTCCTGAAAGGGCTGCGGATGGAGACCGGTCTCCTGCAAAGCAGTGAGAACCGTGATGGCTCCCACTTCAAGCGAGAGCCCGAGGGATGGTGAAGGAGCGCGGCATGTAAGGCTCCAGCCCTGTAAATCAACCTTA
The DNA here is from genome assembly GCF_048569485.1 of Anomaloglossus baeobatrachus. Lineage (NCBI taxonomy): Eukaryota > Metazoa > Chordata > Amphibia > Anura > Aromobatidae > Anomaloglossus > Anomaloglossus baeobatrachus. The sequence goes on along the minus strand of NC_134354.1, from coordinate 781,073,102 downwards.
ACAGCACCGCCGGCACAGTGGGGTGAGAAGGGACATGCCGGGAGTCCAGCTTGGACCCGCTTTTCTTCCAACTCTTTAAAATCAAAAATCAAAAATGAATGCATGTGTGGATGTGTGACCTCCTGAACACAAAGCATTGAACTGGCTAGATTTGGTCATCCAGGGGGTGTATATGCTCGGAGGGAGGAGCTACACTTTTTAGTGTAGTACTTTGTGTGTCCTCCGGAGGCAGAAGCTATACACCCATGGTCTGGGTCTCCCATAAGGAACGATGAAGAAAAAAAAATGCTCGGATGGAGGTGCGGGCTTCAAATAATGGTGTCTGAAGTCGGCGAGTGCGCAGATGGAGCTCTCATCTGCACACGTGCCGCCTGTGATCTCCCAGCAGATGACTTAAGGAAAATGGCGCTTGGAGGTGGCGCGTGCGCAGATAAGATCTCGGCTTGTCATTGTGCCAAGAGCTTAATCTGAGCACACGCCAACTCTGGGCGCCATTTCTTTGAAGCCCGCACCGCCGACAGAGCATATGTGACACCCGCCACATCGCCCTGATCCAAACAGCCAGCACGGCAGCCCGCACCGTAGCCAGCACGGCAGCCCGCACCGTAGCCAGCACGGCAGCCCGCACCGTAGCCAGCACGGCAGCCCGCACCGTAGCCAGCACGGCAGCCCGCACCGTAGCCAGCACGGCAGCCCGCACCGTAGCCAGCACGGCAGCCCGCACCGTAGCCAGCACGGCAGCCCGCACCGTAGCCAGCACGGCAGCCCGCACCGTAGCCAGCACGGCAGCCCGCACCGTAGCCAGCACGGCAGCCCGCACCGTAGCCAGCACGGCAGCCCGCACCGTAGCCAGCACGGCAGCCCGCACCGTAGCCAGCACGGCAGCCCGCACCGTAGCCAGCACGGCAGCCCGCACCGTAGCCAGCACGGCAGCCCGCACCGTAGCCAGCACGGCAGCCCGCACCGTAGCCAGCACGGCAGCCCGCACCGTAGCCAGCACGGCAGCCCGCACCGCAGCCAGCACGGCAGCCCGCACGGCAGCCAGCACGGCAGCCCGCACGGCAGCCAGCACGGCAGCCCGCACGGCAGCCAGCACGGCAGCCCGCACCGTAGCCAGCACGGCAGCCCGCACCGTAGCCAGCACGGCAGCCCGCACCGTAGCCAGCACAGCAGCCCGCACCGCAGCCAGCACAGCAGCCCGCACCGCAGCCAGCACAGCCCGCACTGCAGCCAGCACAGCAGCCCGCACCGTAGCCAGCACAGCAGCCAGCACAGCAGCCAGCACAGCCCGCACTGCAGCCAGCACAGCCCTACTCCAGCACTGCCCCCTGTGACCCCGCTCCACTACTGCTGCCGCCCCCCTCCGGTAAAACACCAGAGTATAAGACGGACCCCATTGTTTTGTTACCTTTTTTTCTTCATGTCAAAATAGAGAGTGCGTCTCATAAAACAAAAACTACAGCACCTCTCTTGCCTATTCCACTTTTAAACAGTAAAATGAAGCCCTGTCCCCGGGTGTCCAACCATGACCCCGGATGCAGGACGTTGTGCGGTGTACGGGGATGAGAAGTGGGTGGGGGTGGGGAGGGGTGGGGGGGAGAATTCACACACTGGGGATGGCGATAGGTTTATAGTATATACCATAGGAGCTCAGATCAAGTGTATGAGCCCTCACATATAGATGATCGGGGACAACAGATGTCATCACAGCTCAGTTTTAAAGACAATCAAAACAATAGGTATGTAGAACACACAGCACTTCACACCACACACACACACACACACACACACACACACTTGCTACTTTACACATACACAGTACATACAGGCAAGTACATGCGCACACAGTGAGCTCAGTTCAAGTGTAGGAAGCCTCATCGCATGAAATGCTGGTGACAGCTCTGTGTTCATCATGGCTCATCTGCTTTATACGGCGCCCCGGCGCACACTCTACGCCGCGCCCCGGCACACACTCTACGCCGCGCCCCGGCACACACTCACCTTCATCCTTCTGCAGAGTTGAGCGTCTTTCCGTCACAATAGAGGAGCTCAGAGCCCTGGAGGCTTGTGGTGTGCAGGCTGCTGGACTTCTATGTGACTGCAGTTCTCTGTAGCTGTCGTTACTGGAGGTCTGGAAACAAATTGAGAATCCAATTATCTTTTTGATACGAGACGAGGTGACTGCGGATTATCAGGAGTGAACACAGAAATCACGAGCAGCAGAAATGTAACGGGTGATCCAGCTCTGGCCATACCAAAATCCGTAATAAAACCTCACATTTATTAGAATAAACGTTACACATCGGGAGACACCGGGGCTGCGCGTTCCAAGCGAAAGCTTTTAATCCTGACTTAATCATAAGATTCGCTCTAAACACTTAGACCCGGTGTCTCCCGATGTAGATCATGTTTATATATGTCCCATTTTTTAAAGCTTTTTTTTTACCCAAAAACGTGAAGTTTACAGAGTTAGATGTTGCGGATGCCGGATCATCGGTAAAATTAATGCTGCTCACGTTCAGCCAGGATCAGGCCTGGATCAGATCTCACCTGACTCGCCTCCTGCGCGCTTTGTGGGCTGATGGTGGCATCTGACCGGGCATAGGACGGGGTAGAAAGATTGGAGTCCAGTTTTGGATCCAGTGAGTGAAAAGTATCCGACAGGTGGTTATCATGAGCCGAAATATCAGCGGTAACAGAAGGAGCTGGGATAAGCGAAAAGAAGGGGAATTAGTAAATCAATAAATCTACATAAAGTTTTAACTTACCTTCCAGAAATGAAATGAGAACCCCAGACATCTTTTTCTCTATCGCTTCATTGGGGGACACAGGAGACTGTGGGGGACCTGTGTCCCCCAACGAAGGCTCAGAGAAAAAGATTTTACGGTGAGTACACAAAAAAGAGAATTTTGTTTACTTACCGTAAATTCTTTTTCTTATAGTTCCGACATGGGAGACCCAGACCATGGGTGTATAGCTAGCGACCTCCGGAGGACACACAAAGCACTACACTCAAACGTGTAGCTCCTCCCTCCGGGCTATATACACCCCCTGGATGACAATCTACCCAGTTCAGTGCAAAAGCTGAAGGAGGACATCCACCCATAAGTAGAGATAGAGTAAAACTCGGCAAAACCAGAACTCTGTCTACTAACAACAGCCGTGAAGCACACGGAACAAAAACTGCCAACAGGCAACAGGGAGGGAGCTGGGTCTCCCATGTCGGAACTATAAGAAAAAGAATTTACGGTAAGTAAACAAAATTCTCTTTTTCTTTATCGTTCCTTATGGGAGACCCAGACCATGGGACGTTCCAAAGCAGTCCATGGGTGGGAAATAAACTAAACTGAGAAGTAGGCAAAACCTAACTTCACAAATGGGCGACAGCCGCCTGAAGGATGAGTCTGCCCAAGCTCGCATCTGCCGAAGCATGAGCATGCACTTGGTAGTGCTTAGAAAAAGTGTGCAGACTGGACCAAGTGGCAGCCTGACACACCTGCTGAGCCGTAGCCTGGTGCCTGAAAGCCCAGGAGGCACCGACAGCTCTGGTCGAGTGCGCCTTAATCCCCGACGGGGGAGGCACCTGAGAAGACTGGTAGGCATCGGATATGGCCGACCTAATCCAACGAGCTAGGGTCGGTTTAGAAGCCGAAAGGCCCTTGCGCTGACCCGTGGTTAGCACGAAAAGTGAGGTGCACCGCCGAAACACGGCGGTGCGAGACACATAGATGCGGAGCGCCCGCACCAAATCCAAGGTGTGCAACGCCTTCTCAAAGCGATGCACAGGGGCCGGACAAAGAGAGGGCAATGAAATGTCCTGGTTAAGGTGGAAGGAAGACACCACCTTAGGAAGAAAGTCCGGAGTCGGACGAAGAACCACCTTGTCTTGGTGAAACACCAAAAAGGGGGATTCCGAAGAAAGCGCAGCCAAATCGGAAACTCTCCTGAGAGAAGTTATGGCTACTAGAAAGACGACTTTCTGTGAAAGTCTGGACAAAGGAACCTCCCTGAGAGGCTCAAAAGGGGGTTTCTGTAAGGCCGTGAGGACCAAATTAAGGTCCCAGGGATCCAAGGGTCGTCGGTAAGGAGGAATGATGTGAGATGCGCCCTGCATGAAGGTGCGCACCTGAGCCAGTCGAGCGATACGCCGCTGGAACAATACCGACAAAGCCGACACCTGTCCCTTAAGGGAATTGAGGGACAGACCCAAGTGTAGACCTGACTGTAGAAAAGACAGGATGGTCGGCAAGGCGAACGGCCAAGGAGCATGGCCGGAAGAGCGACACCAGGACAGGAAAATTTTCCAAGTCCTATGATAAATCCTAGCCGAGGAAGACTTCCGAGCCTGAGTCATGGTGGAGATGACCTCAGAGGGAATGCCTGAAGCCGTCAGGATCCAGGACTCAAGAGCCACGCCGTCAATCTGAGAGCCGCAGAATTCTGGCGGAAGAACGGACCTTGAGAGAGAAGGTCTGGGCGGTCCGGGAGATGCCACGGGATCTCTACGGACAGGCGGAGCAAGTCTGGGTACCAGGCTCGCCTGGGCCAGTCCGGAGCAATGAGTATGACTCGACGGCCCTCCATTCGGATCTTGCGCAGAACCCTGGGCAAGAGCGCTAGAGGGGGAAACACATAGGCCAGACTGAACTGAGACCAATCCTGAACCAGTGCGTCTGCTGCGAAGGCTTGAGGATCGTGGGAGCGAGCCACGTAAACCGGAACCTTGTGGTTGTGCCGGGAAGCCATTAGATCTACTTCCGGAGTGCCCCACTTGCGGCAGATTGATCTGAACACTGACGGATGCAGGGCCCACTCGCCGCCGTCCACGGTTTGACGGCTGAGATAATCGGCCTCCCAGTTTTCCACGCCTGGGATGTGGACTGCGGATATGGTGGACTTTGAGTCCTCCGTCCACTGGAGGATTCGTTGAACCTCCAACATCGCCAGACGGCTGTGAGTTCCGCCCTGGTGATTGATGTAGGCAACCGCTGTCGCGTTGTCCGACTGAACCCGAATGTGCTTGCCCGCCAGTAGGTGGTGAAAGTCTAGAAGAGCTAGAAACACAGCTCTGATCTCCAGCACATTGATCGGGAGGGCTGATTCGGACGGAGTCCAAGTGCCCTGTGCTCGGTGATGGAGAAACACCGCTCCCCAACCGGAGAGACTGGCATCCGTGGTGAGAATCACCCAGGACGGAGTCAGGAAGGACCGCCCCTGTGACAGGGAGAGGGGCTGAAGCCACCACTGAAGGGAGTTCCTGGCCTGTGATGACAGAGCCACTAGCCTGTCCAAAGAAGAGATCCGCTTGTCCCAACAGCGGAGAATGTCCAGCTGCAAGGGACGCAGATGGAACTGGGCAAAGGGAACCGCTTCCATGGACGCCACCATCTGACCCAGCACCTGCATGAGGCGTCTGAGGGAATGACGGCGGTGCCTCAGCAGAGAGCGCACCGCCAGACGAAGGGGACTGCTGTTTGACTAAGGGCAACTTGACAAGTGCCGGCAGAGTCTCGAATTGCATCCCTAGGTACAAGAGTACCTGGGTCGGGGTCAGAGTCGACTTGGGGAGGTTGACAAGCCACCCGAACTGAATTAGCGTGGCGACAGTGAGAGAGACACTCCGTTGGCAGTCTACACTGGATGAGGCCTTGACTAGAAGGTCGTCCAGGTAAGGAATCACTGCCAATCCCTGGAGGTGCAGGACAGCAACCACTGCTGCCATGACCTTGGTGAACACTCGGGGGGCCGTGGCTAAGCCAAAGGGAAGAGCCACGAACTGGAAATGTTCCTCTCCGATCGCAAAGCGTAGCCAACGCTGGTGTGAAACCGCAATAGGCACATGCAGATAGGCATCTCTGATGTCGATGGATGCGAGAAAATCTCCCTGGGTCATTGAGGCAATGACCGATCTTAGAGATTCCATGCGAAAGTGCCGCACCTGAACATGCTTGTTGAGAAGCTTGAGATCCAGGATGGGCCGGGAGGAACCGTCCTTTTTGGGAACTAGAAAGAGGTTTGAGTAGAAACCTCTGAACCGTTCCCGGGCGGGGACCGGAACAATTACACCGTTGGTCTGCAGGGATGCCACGGCCTGAGCGAAGGCGGCGGCTTTGGAGCAGGGGGGGGTGGACAGAAAAAATCTGTTTGGCGGGCTGGAAGAAAAAGGTATCCTGTAGCCGTGGGTGATGATATCCCGCACCCACTGATCGGAGACGTGTTGCAACCACACGTCGCCAAAGTGGGAGAGCCTGCCCCCGACCAAGGACGTTGCTGGCGCGGCCAGATAGTCACGAGGAGGCTGCCTTGGTGGCAGCGGCTCCTCCGGTCTTTTGAGGACGCGGCTTTGCGCGCCAGTTGGATTTACGATCCTTGGCGGTAGTGGACGAGACCGTGGGCTTAGAAAATGACCAGTTAGAGGAAGGAAACCTCGATTGGTTCCTGCCCTGGGTAGGTTTCTTGGGTTTAGCTTGTGGCAAGGAAGTACTCTTTCCGCCAGTAGCCTCCTTAATTATGTCATCCAGCTGTTCCCCAAACAGCCGTGACCCAGTAAAAGGGAGACTCGCAAGGTACTTCTTAGAGGAAGCGTCCGCTTTCCACTCTCGAAGCCACAAGATCCTGCGGATCGCGAGGGAATTAGCGGAGGCCACTGCCGTGCGGTGAGAAGCTTCCAGGACGGCAGACATGGCGTAGGATGCAAAAGCTGAAGCTCGGGCGGTTAAAGCATCCATCTCAGGAATAGAGTCTCTGGAGAGGGAATGAATCTCCGCCAGAGAGGCAGAGATAGCCTTAAGAGCCCACACCGCCGCAAAAGACGGAGAGAAGGAGGCTCCTGCCGCCTCAAATACAGACTTGGCCAGAAGGTCAACCTGGCGGTCAGTGGGATCCTTAAGAGAAGTGCCGTCGGCCACCGCAACTACTGTGCGGGATGAGATTCTGGACACTGGAGGGTCTACCTTTGGGGACTGGGCCCAGTCCTTAACCACCTCCGGTGGAAACGGGAAACGGTCATCTGAACTACGTTTCGGAAAACGTTTGTCAGGACAGGCCCTTGGCTTGTTAACAGTGGTCTGAAAGCTGGAGTGGTTAAAAAACATACTCCTAGGCTTCTTAGGAGAGGTAAACTGGTGTACCTCTACCAGAGAGGGTTGATCCTCTGACTCCTGTGGGTTAAGGTTCAGTACGGAGTTAATGGACGCAATCAAGTCACTAACGTCCGCATCGCCCTCAGACAAGTCAATGGGGTACATAGAGGCAGAGTCTGAGCCCACAGTAAATGAATCATCCTCGCCCTGCACCTCGGCTTGTGAATCAGAGCCGTGGGACGAGGAAGGAGGAGGGTCCGTGCGTCTCCGTTTGGGGGGACGGGGTCCAAGGACATGCTCTGAGGGCTCTGCAGAGCTCTGAGCAGCAGAGACACCCGAGAGGGGGGCTGAGAGGGAGGCTGATGCATAGACAGCAGCGTCTGAGACAGCTGCCCCATGGAATCGGCAAACGACTTGGAAAGAGCCTGTGTAAAGGATGCTACCCAAGCCGGGGGTTCAGCCACCGGGACCGAAGCAGCCGGAGGGACCCCTGCGGAGGCTCCAGGCTGAGACACAACCATATTAGCACAGTTATCACAATGTGGGTACGTGCTAGGCTCTGGCAGAATTAGCTTGCAAGCAGTGCATATAGCATACATGTTTGCAGCCTTGCTCCTAGTGACAGACATGCTGCTGTGGAGGAAGCTCTGCAGCCAAAACACACTCCTGTAGAAAGCCTGAGTGTATAAAAATCCACAACCATAGGTTGTGGCTTACCAGCCCTGTTCTCTGTGTGTCCTCTGGATTTCACCGCTCCCCTGTAAAGTGACAGCTTCCAAAAAGTATGCAGCAGTAGCATCCAGCGCTTCTCAGTGATAAAAACGCTGAGAAAATGGCGGTGGGAGAAGGAGGGGGGCGTGTATAAGCCCAGGAGCGGGAAAAAACAGAGGCCAGAGAGACACAGGGGGGTAGACAGAGGAGGGGACATCCCCCCAGAGGGGAGTGCCCTCCGCTCTGCTGGCCGGGCGGTGGGCGTCGCTGTATGCAAAACATACAGAAGAAGCCAAAAACGAAACTAGGCCCAAACTGAAGCCGGGGCCTAGATTTTAAAGTGCGGCCGACGAGCAGGCACCGTCGGCGCGGTTCTCATGGGAAATTCCCAGAACCGGCCGAAATTAACAGTAACGCTAAAGCACATACTGCCCCCATAATAAAAGTACCCGGGACCCCTGAAAAAACGTCTCAATACTTAGCTTTGAGACGCAGGGCCATGTCCCTGAATGGGGGTTAACGCTCCTTCCAGCAGGGACCAGACAGGGCTGTGGATGGAGCCGGCCTCCTGCAAGCAGAGAGGACCGTGGAGGCTCCCACTTCAAACAGAGCCTCGACAGAGGATGCGAAGGAGCTCGGCATGTAAAGGCTCCAGCCTTATTAAAATCAACCTTAACAGCACCCCGCAGAGTGGAGCGTGAAGGGACATGCCGGGAGTCCAGACTGGACCCGCTTTTCTTCCAAATCTTTAAAACATTAAAATAAAATTGAAAAAAATATGAGGAAAAAAAGTGTGTGTGATCCTCCTGGAACACAAAGCGTTGAACTGGGTAGATTGTCATCCAGGGGGTGTATATAGCCCGGAGGGAGGAGCTACACGTTTGAGTGTAGTGCTTTGTGTGTCCTCCGGAGGTCGCTAGCTATACACCCATGGTCTGGGTCTCCCATAAGGAACGATAAAGAAATCTTTATGTTCCTCCTGTTATACTGAAGCGTTGAGTAAGAAGCTGCAGCTGCATCCCCCTCCTCTCCCCTCATGCAATTACTGTTTTACACTACGATTTTAGGAACTGCAGACTGTTGGCAGGTTAACAAGATAACAGAATTAAAAGGGGTATTAGAAATTGATGACCCATCCATAATACAGGTCCATGATCGATATGAGATTAGTGGGGTCTGGCAGCTCTGATAAGTGTGTAGCGGCCGCTGCAGAAAACTGCGGATCAACTTGTAGGAGCCGATCTGATGCTACACAGTGAATAGAGCAGATGGGGTGGGAGTTCCGGTTGTCGGACCCCCATTATCGGATATTGATGACCTATCACCAATATTAGATGCCCGGACACATCCTTGTATCCTTCCTTATTGGTCATGTGAAGGTGGTCTGAGCTGTAGTATGTTTGTTTAAACGTAATAAGAATATCTGTGTATGTAAATAATCAAAATGTAGATGTAGTTGTATAATAATCTGTCTATGTAGCAATTGCACAGATCTATAATACACCCTGTTCAAAGTTTTATAGTCATGAAGGGGTTACCAAGGATAAGTGAACAGATGTACAAATAATGGAAGTTTTCAAATAATGAGCAAAAGTCTTATCAGTAATGTTCACACAGAAAGAATGTGCAATGAACAAAGACGTGTTTTACAAGATGCTGTGAGAAATTAAGGAGTGGAGAACTCCCTGTTTAGCTTCAAGGCCAAAGTAGCTTTTCTGTATAATTGGGTGTCTTCCAATATACGAGTTCAGTTGGTGATGCTGGCTCAAGGAGAACATGTCTTATGTATTCATTGTCTGATACATTGATATATCGGCACTGGTATACAGCTAATACGGCACCGTCTCTGAATATCCCAAACGAAGACTCCATTAGCAGTCTTCACCCAAATTCCTCCCTTGACAGTCACATCCAGATCCTACTTACAGTGAAAGCTGAGGTTCCTTCCCAGAGAGGCGCTGAGGTCTTTGGTGTATTTCTCTATGATTTGCTGGATGTGGCCACGACTTTGCGCTGGACACAGGTAATGGCTCCATGTTGTTGCTGTTGACGGACCGGAGAGGTCCTTATGTTCCTCCACACTGGACTCCTTGCATCTCTGGGGGTCTAAAAATAACATATTACAATATTAGTCCTCCTGACCCCTGCGCTTCATCTCACCAAGATTGTGGGATTTATTTAGACTAATCTACCATGTCCCAGTCAGATAAAGATCATGGCATTTGTCAAGACACAACGTGCAGCAAAGTGTGATGTGAACCCAGAGCACGGTGCTAATACCAACCGGAGTTTGCAGGACTCGTCTCCGTCTTCTCGCTGCTCAGGAAGCTGCCGGATGATATGGTTGTGGTGGACAAGTAGTCGGCGGCTGACGTCGGGCTCCTTCCTTGCTCCGTTGGCCCCTGCACAGAAATACAGACTTATACCGTTCCCCAACCGCAGTGGACAACAAGTCTCCAAGACAGTCTGAGCTCAGATCAAGTGTAGAAACCACCACAAGATGTGTCTGGTGAGAAGGAGGATGCATCACGGCTCAGATAAGACACACGACGGACACAGCCACACAGCGAGGAAACTTCCACAGGTGCCTGGAGTAAGAAAGCCTCGGGACCACCAGATAAATGCCGGTGAGCTACGGTTTTACCACAGCAGTAGTCCTAAGAAAATCCTCAGAACGGCTTCTGCAGAAAACCGCAACTGTTGGATGCGTTGGATTCCCTCATTACCATCAATGGGGAAACCCACGTCAAATCCCCCAAAAAACTGCAGCACCGACACCACAAGGGTCACACCAGGACTTGTGAAAGTTCCCCCAACACTCACCCTGGACCCCACAGGCACAACAGAAAACCATCGGCTTCTCCGCTCTAGATAAATCACGTACCGGTGTCACCGATACTCAGATTTGGCCATTTTTCATCATTGATCATTTTTCCAAAAATGACCTCAGATGGACTTAGTCTATAGATGGCGATGGGAGTTGTAGTTCTACTTACGAGGCCGGACGCTCCTTCCTCCGATAAAACGCGATTAGAGGACGTATCACTGTCACTGCGCAGGATCTCGTGCAAAAATAAAGGAAAAGAAAGATCTGGGGGGAAAAGAAGGGAATTTTGTTACTTACCGTAAATTCCTTTTCTTCTAGCTCTTATTGGGAGACCCAGACGATTGGGGTATAGCTACTGCCCTCTGGAGGCCACACAAAGCACTACATCAAAAGTGCAAGGCCCCTCCCCCTCTGGCTATACCCCCCCCGTGGTATCACGGGTTCTCCAGTTTTAGTGCCAAAGCAAGAAGGAGGAAGCCAATAACTGGTTTAAACAAATTAACTCCGAATAACATCGGAGAACTGAAAAAACCGTTCAACATGAACAACATGTGTACCCGCAAACAACAAAAAAACATCCCGAAGGACAACAGGGCGGGTGCTGGGTCTCCCAATAAGAGCTAGAAGAAAAGGAATTTACGGTAAGTAACAAAATTCCCTTCTTCTTCAGCGCTCTATTGGGAGACCCAGACGATTGGGACGTCCAAAAGCTGTCCCTGGGTGGGTAAAGAAATACCTCATGTTAGAGCTGCAAAACAGCCCTCCCCTACGGGGGTGTCACTGCCGCCTGCAGGACTCTTCTACCTAAGCTGGCATCCGCCGAAGCATAGGTATGCACCTGATAATGCTTGGTGAAAGTGTGCAGACTGGACCAGGTAGCTGCCTGGCACACCTGTTGAGCCGAAGCCTGGTGACGTAATGCCCAGGACGCACCCACGGCTCTGGTTGAGTGGGCTTTTAGCCCTGAAGGAACCGGAAGCCCCGCAGAACGGTAGGCCTCTAGAATTGGTTCTTTGATCCATCGAGCCAGGGTGGCTTTAGAAGCCTGCAACCCCTTGCGCGGACCAGCGACAAGGACAAAAAGTGCATCGGCACGGCGCATGGGCGCCGTGCGGGAAATGTAGATTCTGAGTGCTCTCACCAGATCTAGCAAACGTAAGTCCTTTTCATACCGGTGAACCGGATGAGGACAAAAAGAAGGCAAGGATATATCCTGATTAAGATGAAAAGAGGATACGACCTTAGGGAGAAACTCCGGAATAGGGCGCAGCACTACCTTGTCCTGGTGGAACACCAGGAAGGGAGCCTTGGATGACAGAGCTGCCAGCTCAGACACTCGCCGAAGCGATGTGATCGCAACAAGAAACGCCACTTTCTGTGACAGCCGAGAAAAAGAAACTTCCTTCAGAGGCTCGAAGGGCGGCTTCTGGAGAGCAACTAGTACCCTGTTCAGATCCCATGGATCTAACGGCCGCTTGTACGGGGGCACAATATGACAGACCCCCTGCAGGAACGTGCGCACCTTAGAAAGACGTGCTAGACGCTTCTGAAAAAACACGGATAGTGCCGAAACTTGCCCTTTAAGGGAGCTGAGCGACAAGCCCTTTTCTAACCCCGATTGCAGGAAGGAAAGATCGGATCTGATCTTGCGTAGCACTCTGGGCAAGAGCGCCAGAGGCGGAAACACGTATGGGAGCTGAAACTGCGACCAATCTTGAACCAAGGCGTCTGCCGCCAGAGCTCTTTGATCGCGCGACCTCGCCATGAATGCCGGGACCTTGTTGTTGTGCCGGGATGCCATTAGGTCGACGTCCGGCACTCCCCAGCGGCGACAGATTTCCTGAAACACGTCCGGGTGAAGGGACCATTCCCCTGCGTCCATGCCCTGGCGACTGAGGAAGTCTGCTTCCCAGTTTTCTACGCCTGGGATGTGAACCGCGGATATGGTGGATGCTCTGTCCTCCACCCACATTAGAATGCGCCGGACTTCTTGGAAGGCTTGCCGACTGCGCGTCCCTCCTTGGTGGTTGATGTATGCCACCGCTGTGGAGTTGTCCGATTGGATTCGGATCTGCTTTCCTTCCAGCCACTGTTGGAAGGCCAGTAGAGCAAGATACACTGCCCTGATCTCCAGAACATTGATCTGAAGGGTGGACTCCTGCGGAGTCCACGTCCCCTGAGCCCTGTGGTGGAGAAATACTGCTCCCCACCCTGACAGACTCGCATCTGTCGTGACTACTGCCCAGGATGGGGGCAGGAAGGATCTTCCCTGAGACAATGAGGTGGGAAGGAGCCACCATTGTAGGGAGTCCTTGGCCGTCTGGGAAAGCGAGACTTTCCTGTCCAGGGACGTTGACTTCCCGTCCCATTGGCGGAGAATGTCCCATTGAAGTGGGCGCAGATGAAACTGCGCAAAGGGAACTGCTTCCATGGCTGCCACCATCTTCCCTAGGAAATGCATGAGGCGCCGCAAGGGATGCAACTGGCCCTGCAGGAGAGATTGCACCCCTGTCTGTAGTGACCGCTGCTTGTTCAGCGGAAGCTTCACTATCGCTGCTAGAGTATGAAACTCCATGCCAAGATACGTTAGTGATTGAGTCGGTGATAGGATCGACTTTGGAAAGTTGATGATCCATCCGAAAGACTGTAGGGTCTCCAGCGTAGCATTCAGGCTGTGCTGACATGCCTCTTGAGAGGGAGCTTTGACCAATAAATCGTCTAGGTAAGGGATCACCGAGTGTCCCTGAGAGTGCAAGACTGCTACCACCGCCGCCATGACCTTGGTGAAGACCCGTGGGGCTGTCGCCAGACCAAATGGCAGAGCTACGAACTGAAAATGGTCGTCTCCTATCACAAAACGTAGAAAACGTTGATGTTCTGTAGCAATTGGCACGTGGAGATAAGCATCTTTGATGTCTATTGAGGCAAGGAAGTCTCCTCTGGACATTGAGACAATGACAGAACGCAGGGTTTCCATCCGGAACTTCCTGGCGTGCACATGTTTGTTGAGCCGTTTTAGGTCCAGAACAGGACGGAACGAGCCGTCCTTTTTTGGAACCACAAAGAGATTGGAGTAAAACCCTTGCCCTTGTTCCTGAGGAGGGACTGGGATCACCACTCCTTCCGCTCTTAGGGAGTCCACCGCCTGCAGCAGAGCATCTGCTCGGTCTGGATGTGGGGAGGTTCTGAAGAACCGAGCTGGAGGACGAGAATTGAACTCGATTCTGTACCCGCGAGACAAAGTGTCCGTCACCCACCGGTCTTTGACCTGTGACATCCAAATGCCGGAAAAGCGGGAGAGCCTGCCCCCGACCGGCGATGCGGAGGGAGGGGGCTGGAAGTCATGAGGTCGCCGCTTTGGAAGCGGTACCTCCATTTGCTTTCTTGGGGCGCGTGTGAACCCGCCACGAATCTGAGTTTCTTTGCGTCCTCTGAGTCCCTTTGGACGAGGTAAATGGTGTCTTGCCCGAACCTCGAAAGGACTGAAACCTCTGCTGCCACTTTTTCTGCTGAGGTTTGGTTGTTCTGGGTTGTGGTAAAGAGGAGTCTTTACCCTTGGACTGCTTAATGATATCAGCCAATGGCTCGCCAAACAGTCTATCTCTAGATAAAGGCAAACTGGTTAAACATTTTTTGGAACCAGCATCTGCTTTCCAGTCCTTTAACCACAAGGCTCTGCGCAAAACTACCGAATTGGCGGACGCCATTGAGGTGCGACTGGTAGATTCTAGGACCGCATTGATAGCGTAAGACGCAAACGCCGACATCTGCGTGGTAAGGTGCGCCACTTGCGGCACTGCTGGATGTATGATAGCATCCACTTTTGCTAAGCCAGCTGAAATAGCCTGGAGTGCCCATACGGCTGCGAATGCCGGAGCAAACGACGCGCCGATAGCTTCATAGACAGATTTTAACCAAAGGTCCATCTGTCTGTCATTGGCATCTTTAAGTGAAGCGCCATCCTCCACTGCAACTATGGACCTAGCTGCGAGTTTGGAAATCGGGGGGTCTACCTTTGGACACTGTGTCCAGCGCTTGACCACCTCAGGGGGGAAAGGGAAACGCGTATCTTTAGATCGTTTAGAGAAACGCCTTTCTGGGTGAGCGTCGTGCTTCTGGATTCATTCTCTGAAGTCAGCGTGATCCAACAAAGCACTCAATTTACGCTTGGGATAAAGGAAACGAAACTTCTCCTGCTCCGCAGCCGCCTCTTCTGCTGAAGGGGCTGGGGGAGAAATATCCAACAGCCTATTGATGGCTGAGATAAGGTCGTTTACCATGGCATCCCCATCAGGGGTATCCAGGTTGAGAGGGGTTCCAGGAATGGATTCCTGATCACTCTCATCAGACACATCACAGGGAGACTGATTGCGCTGAGACCCTGAGCAGTGTGATGACGTCGAGGGTCTTTCCCAGCGAGCTCGCTTAGGGTGGCTGGGGCTATCATCTGAGTCATAATCCTCGGCCTGTGAAGCCGGGGACCCCCCTGTGGGCTGGATTAATTCCAAGTGAGGGGGACCTGAGGACAGAGGCCTCGCCGTGCCCAAAGACTGAGCCCCATGCATAGATTGCAAGGTTTCAAGGATTTTTGCCATAGACACAGACATATTATCAGCAAAAACTGCAAAGTCTGTCCCTGTCACCGGGGCAGAACTTACAAGCGTCTCAGCCTGGGTCACTACCTCTCCTGACTCCGGCTGGCGAAGCAGCACCGGGTCGGAGCATTGCACACAATGGGGGTCATCGGAGCCTGCTGGTAGATTAGCCCCACATGCAGCACACGCAGTATACACAGCCCTAGCCTTGGCAGCCTTGCGTTTTGAGGATGGCATGTTGTTGCTTCCACAGAGGGATCTGGGAGATGCAGCCAGAAGCGACCTCACAGTGCAAGAAATACAATATCTCTATATCCTACACAGTACACCGATACACCGTGAGGCACTAGAGGGACCAGCACAGAAAAATCGCTTACCGCCCGCTTAAAAAGCGGGTGTGTGGTCGCCAGATAGCCCCTAGTCCAGGTCTCCCAGAGCCTTGCGTCCTTCCTCCAGCCAGACTGCATGTAATGGCTGCCGGCGTCCTGAGAGAGAAGGGGGGCGGGCCCTGGGCGTTCCTGGCTAAGAGCGGGAAGCCTGCTTCCCTCTGTGCCTAGTGTGAGGGCTGGAGCATGTAAATCAGGCTCCAGCCCTCGTCGCTGCTAGCGAACAGCGTCTCTCCCCTACCCTGAATGACAGGGTGGGGGCGGGAACGAATCGGAGCTGCCGGCGTCCTAGGCCCAAAAAGCCGGGGACTCAATTTATAACCGCCGCCGCCGTAAAAGCGCGGACGGCGGATCCCCGGCGCACCACAAGTCACAGCAGCGCCGCCCGGTCCAGAGGGGGTCGGCGCTGCGTTCCCATACACAAAAAATCCCCCAGTAATCTGTAGGGACACTAACTCCAACGTTGCGGTCCCCGGCGCACTACAACACCCAGCCAGCCCGGAGTGTGTCTGTGCCTGCCGGGGACACAGAGTACCTGTATGATGCAGGGCCTGTCCCTGATCGTACTCCTGCTCCGTCTCCATCAGGTTCTAATGGGTCTGTGGATGGAGCCCGGCGTCAGAGCTGAGAGGCCGGCAGGATCCCACTTCCACAGAGCCCTACCAGGGGATGTGGAAGGAAAACAGCATGTCAGGCTCCAGCCCTGTACCAGCAATAGGTACCTCAACCTTACAACACCATCCAGGGGTGAGAAGGGAGCATGCTGGGGACACTATATGTGTCCTCTTTTCTTCCATCCGAAATAGTCAGCAGCTACTGCTGACTAAAATCTGTGGAGCTATGCATGGAATGTCTGACCTCCTTCGCACACAAAGCTAAAAACTGGAGAACCCGTGATACCACGGGGGGGGTATAGCCAGAGGGGGAGGGGCCTTGCACTTTTGATGTAGTGCTTTGTGTGGCCTCCAGAGGGCAGTAGCTATACCCCAATCGTCTGGGTCTCCCAATAGAGCGCTGAAGAAAAGATACTTAAAAGGTTAATGCTTCAGACACTGAAGGCCATTATTATTTTTCATAACTAGATCGTGTTTTTTTTAAAAAAATAACATCATGAAAATGGCAAAGTGGTATTTTATGATCTGTCCCACTGGAAATCCTGCGCCTGCGCTTTGTGCCTGCCGTCTCTGCGCGGTGAAGTTGTAGTGACCTTGCGGCGCCTGCGCACAGCAAAATTGAAGACTGCCCTGGGAAGGGTGCAGTGTCCAACTTTGCTGCGCGCAGCTGCCGCAAAGTCACTACGACTTCACCGTGCAGGGGAGAGACGGCAGACAATGCGCAGGCGCAGGATTTCTGGCCGCGCACCTGACGTTACAGGCATACTAAAGTGCAATGGAGGAGGAATCCTGTATAATGAAGACCGGAGGCCAGTTTATATTCCGGTCAGCGCACGCCCATAGCCCTAAAGATAGAAGATACTGTATATAAGAGGATTTTGCCAAAATGACCCCGTGCCCCCACCCAGGAGTTCACAAAAAAAATCTCGCCCGTTTTTCTCAGCTGCTTTTGACCGAAACATGCAATAATATGCGATCAAAACGGACCCAAAATATTAAAAAAAAACAAACAAAAAAAAAACCTTGGTAGGGGAAAAGAAAAGCCCTCACCCAGCTCATCAATAGAAAAATAGCAGAAAAACAAGATAGAAAATAGTTATAAAAATAAATATTTAAAAAATGATCTGGGTTTTTCTTTTCAACCACTAAAAAGCAAGTTTACTGTTGCAGTAATCGCGCCGACCTGAAGAATCAAGTGGCCAGATCAATTTTAAGGCACAATGACCAAACAACCCCCCCCCTTTTTTAATGGTAAAATAAATGGTGTTATCCAAAAACATAAATAAAATTAAAAAAAAAAAAATTGCCACAAACAAAATTAAAAACAACAGACAAAAAAGCCGAACCCTTGCACTGTCAGGTCAGTGGTAAAAGTTGATAAAAGTTGTATGAGAAGTAAATGACTGTTCCCTGCAAGTCGTCCGCAAAAGGTTACAGAAAATGCAGCAGAGCGACAGCCCGTAGGTGAGGAGCTTACTTCATCTGGTCGATGGTGCACAAGCTCCCCTGCCGGGGCGCTGCCGGACCCCCATGAGCTCCCCTGCCGGGCGCTGCCGGACCCCCATGAGCTCCCCTGCCGGGGCGCTGCTGGACCCCCATGAGCTCCCCTGCCGGGGCGCTGCTGGACCCCCATGAGCTCCCCTGCCGGGGCGCTGCCGGACCCCCATGAGCTCCCCTGCCGGGGCGCTGCCGGACCCCCATGAGCTCCCCTGCCGGGGCGCTGCCGGACCCCCATGAGTTCCCCTGCCGGGGCGCTGCCGGACCCCCATAAGCTCTCCTGCCGGGGTACTGCCGGACCCCCATGAGTTCCCCTGCCGGGGTACTGCCGGACCCCCATGAGTTCCCCTGCCGGGGTACTGCCGGACCCCCATGAGTTCCCCTGCCGGGGTACTGCCGGACCCCCATGAGTTCCCCTGCCGGGGCACTGCTGGACCCCCCATGAGCTCCCCTGCCGGGGTGCTGCCGGACCCCCATGAGTTCCCCTGCCGGGGTACTGCCGGACCCCCATGAGTTCCCCTGCCGGGGTACTGCCGGACCCCCATGAGGTCCCCTGCCGGGGCACTGCTGGACCCCCCATGAGCTCCCCTGCCAGGGCACTGCTGGACCCCCCATGAGCTCCCCTGCCGGGGCACTGCTGGACCCCCCATGAGCTCCCCTGCCGGGGCACTGCTGGACCCCCCATGAGCTCCCCTGCCGGGGCACTGCTGGACCCCCATGAGCTCACCTGCTGGGGCACTGCTGGACCCCCATGAGCTCACCTGCTGGGGCACTGCTGGACCCCCATGAGCTCACCTGCCGGGCCACGGGACCGACCCCCATGATCTCACCTGCCGATACATGGGACGCCTCTAATGCCAGGGTCTCTCGCCATGATAGCTTCACGCTGCTTTGGTTCGGGGTCCCGTCATTGATGCCGGCCGATAGCCGGGACAGGTCGCCTTGTATTAAAGTGGAGTCACTGCTCATCTTGGACACGTCTGGGTGACATCGCGCAGCTTCACCGTGTCCTGATCGGTCACTCCGGCCTGCATGATAATTGTCCACAGCAATCAATTACAATACTTCTGAGCACCAAAGTAATAAACCAGAAGACATCGCGGGATCCGGACTTTCAGGCCTTCATAGGACGTGCTAGGATCTTCCTTACCTCCCTGGCTGTCTCGGAGTTCAGAATACCCGGTGCTGGAGCGTCGGCCGCTGCCGCAGGGCGTCTCCACCTCCAGGATGGCGCTCAGCTCGTGCTGCTGCAGGAAGGGACCCAACTTGGTCTTTGTGACCGGTGGCTTAGAAGGTCTCCACCTCTGCCCTCTACCGGGAAGTCTCAGAGAAACATTACTGGACTCAAAGTCTATAAAACACAAGAAAGAAGGGAATTTTGTTTACTTACCGTAAATTCCTTTTCTTCTAACTCCTATTGGGAGACCCAGACAATTGGGTGTATAGTTTCTGCCTCCGGAGGCCACACAAAGTATTACACTTTAAAAAGTGTAACCCCTCCCCTCTGCCTATACACCCTCCCGTGCATCACGGGCTCCTCAGTTTTGGTGCAAAAGCAGGAAGGAGGAAACTTATAAATTGGTCTAAGGTAAATTCAATCCGAAGGATGTTCGGAGAACTGAAACCATGAACCAAAGAACAATTCAACATGAACAACATGTTTACACAAAAGAACAACAGCCCGAAGGGAACAGGGGCGGGTGCTGGGTTTCCCAATAGGAGCTAGAAGAAAAGGAATTTACGGTAAGTAAACAAAATTCCCTTCTTCTTTGTCGCTCCATTGGGAGACCCAGACAATTGGGACGTCCAAAAGCAGTCCCTGGGTGGGTAAAAGAATACCTCGATAAAAAGAGCCGTAAAACGGCCCCCTCTTACAGGTGGGCAACCGCCGCCTGAAGGACTCGCCTACCTAGGCTGGCATCTGCCGAAGCATAGGCATGCACCTGATAGTGTTTCGTGAAAGTGTGCAGACTCGACCAGGTAGCCGCCTGACACACCTGCTGAGCCGTAGCCTGGTGCCGCAATGCCCAGGACGCACCTACGGCTCTGGTAGAATGGGCTTTCAGCCCCAAAGGAAGCGGAAGCCCAGAAGAACGGTAGGCTTCCAGAATCGGTTCCTTGATCCACCGAGCCAAGGTTGACTTGGAAGCCTGCGAACCCTTACGCTGGCCAGCGACAAGGACAAAGAGCGCATCTGAACGGCGCAGGGGCGCTGTGCGAGACACGTAGAGCCAGAGAGCTCTCACCAGATCTAACGAGTGATTATCCTTTATTAACCCCGGTACATCACATATCCTCAGGGATACCAGGCCGTATAGGTTATAGCTCTGTGTTGAGCCACCGCTGAAGTCACAGGTGTTTTGTGCCTCCCCTGATGAACGGACATTGAGAAACGCGTCGGGAGTCACCTGTTTTTGTTCACCAAGGGTCAGCCACAACAGGGCCAGCTGTGGACTGCCCTTGTAAGGGCGGGAGTCATTGTGCGCAATTTAAGGGTCAGTTAAATCCCAAACAGGGCTGGTGACCAAGCCTTGACTCCCTCCGTGTCGGTACCTGGACCTCACAACACGGGAGAACCTTGATCCATTGGCGGGACGAAAGAATCGGGTGAGACTGTTCCACTTATGGTGGTTTTTGACTTTGAGTCGTCTTATCTGCATGTTTGCATGTTACATGTATCTAACATAGGTTACCCGTTTGGGGGTTAGCATTCCCTGGAGATTACTTTTTATGATACATGTCTCTGCGCAATTCGTCCCCCCACGGTTTAGTGCAACACGTATGATCAGCAGGGCGAGGGATTATATTTCACCCTTGTAATTTGGCACCATTACTGAATGGGTCAGGTGTCGATTTGTGTCTCAGTCTGCCTTTGTTGGCATGTCATACATGCATAACCAGCTGGGTAAATAATCGCGCTCATTCATTTTTGCCTCATTGATTGAGCTTATTGGCGTATTGTCCCCATGAGGATCACATGCATGTTTGGCAAGCTGTATATATCCATTAATTAATTCAGTTTGCTGGAAGTGCCATTAAGAGTGATTGATATATGAGGTTAAGCTCCCGTGTTGCTGATAAGGGGTGACGCTTGTTTCGTACCCCTGTACTTTGAAACATGTTGACGCCATGAATATATGAATCAATTGGCCTCAACATTTTCTTTGGTTTTTAATGGTGTTGGGATCACTATACATTTTTTGGTTTCATTTTAATATACCCCATTAAAGGTTAAGTTTTATCATCACATGTTGCTATATCTGCATTAACTGTTGTACATGTTGGAATTTATCTCTGATACCTACTGGTGTAGAATTTGCTATTTTTATACTTTGAACCCTTACGCTGGCCAGCGACAAGGACAAAGAGGGCATCTGAATGGCGCAGGGGCGCCGTGCGAGACACGTAGAGCCGGAGTGCTCTCACCAGATCTAATGAATGCAAATCCTTTTCACATTGGTGAATTGGATGAGGGCAAAATGAAGGTAAGGAGATATCCTGATTTAGATGAAAAGGGGATACCACCTTAGGGAGAAATTCCGGGACCGGACGCAGAACCACCTTATCCTGGTGAAACACCAGAAAGGGGGCTTTGCATGACAGCGCTGCTAGCTCAGACACTCTCCGAAGTGATGTGACTGCCACTAGGAAGACCACCTTCTGCGAAAGGCGTGAAAGAGAAACATCCCTCATCGGCTCGAAAGGTGGTTTCTGAAGAGTCGTTAGCACCCTGTTAAGATCCCAGGGTTCTAGCGGACGCTTGTAAGGTGGGACTATGTGGCAAACCCCCTGCAGGAACGTGCGTACCTGCGGAAGCCTGGCTAGACGCTTTTGAAAAAACACGGAAAGCGCCGATACTTGTCCCTCGAGAGAGCCGAGAGACAAACCCTTGTCCATTCCGGATTGAAGGAAAGACAGAAAAGTGGGCAAGGCAAACGGCCAGGGAGTGAAACCCTGATCAGAGCACCAGGATAAGAAGATCCTCCACGTCCTGTGGTAGATCTTGGCTGACGTTGGTTTCCTGGCCTGTCTCATAGTGGCAATGACCTCTTGAGATAACCCTGAGGACGCTAGGATCCAGGACTCAATGGCCACACAGTCAGGTTGAGGGCCGCAGAATTCAGATGGAAAAATGGCCCTTGAGACAGCAAGTCTGGTCAGTCTGGTAGTGCCCACCGTGAGATGCCACAGATCCGGGAACCACGACCTCCTCGGCCAGTCTGGGGCGATGAGGATGGCGCGGCGGCAGTCGGACCTGATCTTGCGTAACACTCTGGGCAGCAGTGCCAGAGGGGGAAATACATAAGGCAGTCGAAACTGCGACCAATCCTGAACTAATGCGTCTGCCGCCAGAGCTCTGTGATCTTGAGACCGTGCCATGAATGCCGGGACTTTGTTGTTGTGCCGGGACGCCATTAGGTCGACGTCCGGCGTACCCCAGCGGCAACAGATCTCTTGAAACACGTCCGGATGAAGGGACCATTCCCCTGCGTCCATGCCCTGGCGACTGAGAAAGTCTGCTTCCCAGTTTTCTACGCCCGGGATGTGAACTGCGGAGATGGTGGAGGCTGTGGCTTCCACCCACAGCAGAATCCGCCGAACTTCTTGGAAGGCTTGACGACTGCGTGTGCCGCCTTGGTGGTTGATGTACGCCACCGCCGTGGCGTTGTCCGACTGAATTCGGATCTGCCTGCCCTCCAGCCACAGCTGGAACGCCTTTAGGGCTAGATACACTGCCCTTATCTCCAGAACATTGATCTGAAGGGAGGACTCTGTCGGAGTCCAGGTTCCCTGAGCCCTGTGGTCTAGGAAGACCGCTCCCCACCCTGACAGACTCGCGTCCGTCGTGACCACAGCCCAGGATGGGGGCAGGAAGGATTTTCCCTTCGACAAAGAAGTGGGAAGAAGCCACCACTGAAGAGAGGCTTTGGCTGCCCGAGAAAGGGAGACGTTCCTGTCGAGGGACGTCGACTTCCTGTCCCATTTGCGGAGAATGTCCCATTGAAGTGGACGCAGATGAAACTGCGCAAATGGAACTGCCTCCATTGCTGCCACCATCTTCCCTAGGAAGTGCATGAGGCGCCTCAAGGGGTGTGACTGGGCTCGCAGGAGAGATTGCACCCCTGTCTGTAGTGAACGCTGTTTGTCCAGCGGAAGCTTCACTATTGCTGAGAGAGTATGAAACTCCATCCCGAGGTAAGTCAGCGATTGTGTCGGTGTCAATTTTGACTTTGGGAAATTGATCCACCCGAACCTCTGGAGAGTCTCCAGAGCAGTGTTCAGGCTGTGTTGGCATGCCACCCGGGAGGGTGCCTTGACTAGAAGATCGTCTAAGTAAGGGATCACCGAGTGTCCCTGAGAGTGTAGGACTGCCACCACTGTTGCCATGACTTTGGTGAAGACCCGTGGGGCTGTCGCCAGGCCGAAAGGCAGTGCCACGAACTGAAGGTGTTAGTCTCCGATGGCGAAACGCAGGAAGCGCTGATGCTCTGGTGCAATCGGCACGTGGAGATAAGCATCCCTGATGTCGATTGATGCTAGGAAGTCTCCTTGGGACATCGAGGCGATGACGGAGCGGAAAGATTCCATCCGGAACCGTCTGGTTTTCACATGTCTGTTGAGCAGTTTGAGGTCCAGAACGGGACGGAATGATCCGTCCTTTTTTGGCACCACAAACAAGTTGGAGTAAAAACCGCGACCACGTTCTTGAAGGGGAACAGGGATCACCACTCCTTCTGCCTTCAGAGTGTTCACCGCCTGAAAAAGAGTATCGGCTCGCTCGGGGGGCGGAGATGTTCTGAAGAAACGAGTCGGGGGACGAGAGCTGAGCTCGATCCTGTAACCGTGAGACAGAATGTCTCTCACCCATCGGTCTTGGACATGTGGCAACCAGGCGTCGCAAAAGCGGGAGAGCCTGCCACCGACCGAGGATGCGGTTTGAGGAGGTCGAAAGTCATGAGGAGGCCGCCTTGGGGGCGGTTCCTCCGGCGGTCTTTTTAGGACGTGACTTAGACCGCCATGAGTCAGAGTTCCTCTGGCCCTTCTGTGGCCTGTTGGACGTGGAGAATTGAGATCTGGCTGAGGGCCGAAAGGACCGAAACCTCGGTTGTATCTTCCGTTGCTGAGGTCTGTTTGGTTTGGACTGGGGTAAGGACGAGTCCTTTCCCTTGGATTGTTTAATAATCTCATCCAATTGCTCGCCAAACAGACGGTCGCCAGAAAATGGCAAACCGGTTAAGAACTTCTTGGAAGCAGAGTCTGCCTTCCATTCGCGTAGCCACATGGCCCTGCGGACTGCCACTGAATTGGCGGATGCTACCGCTGTACGGCTCGCAGAGTCCAGGACGGCGTTCATGGCGTAGGACGAAAAAGCCGACGCCTGAGAGGTTAAAGACACAACCTGCGGAGTAGAGGCACGTGTGACTACATTAATCTCAGACAGACAAGCTGAGATAGCTTGGAGTGCCCATACGGCTGCAAATGCCGGAGCAAAAGACGCGCCTATAGCTTCATAGATGGATTTCATCAGGAGCTCTATTTGCCTGTCAGTGGCATCCTTGAGCGATGAACCATCTGCCACTGCTACTATGGATCTGGCCACCAGTCTAGAGACTGGAGGATCCACCTTGGGACACTGAGCCCACCCCTTAACTACGTCAGTGGGGAAGGGGTAACGTGTGTCATTCAGGCGCTTAGTAAAGCGCTTGTCCGGAAATGCTCGGTGCTTCTGGACCGCATCTCTGAAGTTGGAGTGATCGAAAAACGCACTCCGTGTACGTTTGGGAAACCTAAACTGGTGTTTCTCCTGCTGTGAAGCTGACTCCTCTATCTGTGGAGTTGGAGGAGAAAGTTCTAGCACCTGGTTGATGGACGCTATAAGGTCATTTACTATGGCGTCCCCTTCGGGTGTATCAAGATTGAGAGCAACGTCAGGATCAGAGTCCTGTGCTGCCACCTCCGTTTCATCCTCCAGAGAGTCCTCATGCTGAGACCCTGAGCAGTGTGATGAAGTCGAGGGAAGCTCCCAGTGAGCCCGCTTAGCCGGTCTGGGACTGCGGTCCGTGTCGCAGTCCTCACCGTGGGACCTAGGAGTCACCCCAGGAGCAGTTTGCTGCGCCGACTGAGGGGGACCTGGGGGCAATGATTCAACAGTGTCCTGGTCCTGTGTTACCGATCTGGACTGCAAAGCTTCTAGTATCTTAGCAGACCATCTGTCCATAGACTGAGCCATGGATTGTGAAAGTGACTCAGAAAGTTTCTCAGCCAACACTGCAAACTCTGTCCCTGCCACCTGGACAGTGGAAGCCGGTGGTTCTACCTGGGCCGAGGGTCCCACCAGTGCCTGAGGCTCCGGCTGAGTGAGTGCCCCAGGGGCCGAGCATTGCACACAATGAGGGTAGGTGGAACCTGCAGGTAACATAGCCGCACAAGAGGTACAAGTTGCAAAATAAGCCTGTGCCTTGGCACCCTTGCTTTTTGCGGACGACATGCTGTTGTCTCCTGTTAGAGCAATCAGTGAGGGTATATAGCCAAAGCAAATAATGCGGCCGAATAGAGCAAATGTATACACAATATGGATATATATATACACTTCGGCACCCAGGGGGGCCAGCACCTGGTAACTGGTGCAGCTTACCGACCGCCCTCAGCGGTTGTGTGTCCACCAGATTCCCTGCCTGGGCCTCCCAGAGTTGTGGAGCTCGGTCTGAAGTTCTCCACCGGCAGCAGTGATGATAACAATGGCTGCCAGCGTTCTCAGAGGAGGAGGGAGCCGTGGGCGTGCCTCAGAAAGTGCGGGAATCTGGTGCCCCACAGTGCTCAGTGAGGGGGGAGGAGAACACCTAAGTATGCTCCAGCCCTCACCGCTGACGTCCAGTCTAGCGTCCCGCCCTTAGCCCTGACTGGCAGGCCCGGGGGCGGGAGTATGCGGTACTAGGCCGCAGAAGCCGGGGACTAAATTTAGTAACGTGGCCGGCAAACAGGCGCGGTCGGCGCGGTAGTCCCGGTCGTCACAAAAAAACAGCAGCCGCTGCAGCGTCTGTTACACAGGCGCTCCATGCACCGTCCCCAAGGGGACACAGAGTACCTCTGAGAAGCAGGGCCCTGTCCCTGATGATACCCGGTCTCCTGTCCGTCAGATTCCCCCAGGGGCTGCGGAGGGAGCCCGGTCCCAGTGCATGGGGACCGGTTAGGATCCCACTTCTCCCAGAGCCACTAAGGGATGGGGAAGGAAACGGCATGTGGCTCCAGCCTTTGTACCCGCAATGGGTACCTCAACCTTAACAGCACCGCCGACATAAGTGGGGTGAGAAGGGAGCATGCCGGGGGCCCTGGGGCCCTCTTTTCTTCCATCCGATAAAGTCAGCAGCTGCTGCTGACTAAAATGTGGAGCTTGCGTGAATGTGTGCCTCCTTCAACACAAAGCATAAAACTGATGGGCCCGTGATGCACGGGAGGGTGTATAGGCAGAGGGGAGGGGTTACACTTTTTAAAGTGTAATACTTTGTGTGGCCTCCGGAGGCAGAAGCTATACACCCAATTGTCTGGGTCTCCCAATGGAGCGACAAAGAAAAATAAATATATAAAACTAGTTAATAAAAAATTAGAAAAACCCTCAAACTATTCGTTAGCTGTGCAATCTTCCAGTGCTCCGGTCCTTGAATTCTTTCCTGGAGTGAAGACGTTGCATACATCCACGTAACCGCTGCAGCCAATCACTGGCCTCACCAGTACAGTAAATGACCACTGTGACCAATCACTGGACATAAAAATGTGTGCGGGTATAACAAGAAAATAAGGACTAGTGGAGGCTGAAGTGTATGCATATTGTATATAGAGGTTATCAGTCATTGTACAGAAGGAGGAGGAGGTGAGCTGTGACATCACATTGTGAATGGTGGATCCTGAGTGATCAGTCATTGTACAAGAGGAGGAGAAGGTGAGCTGTAATATCACTTATTGTGAATGGTGGATCCTGTGTTATCTGCTGTATATAGAGGCGTTATCAGTCATTGTACAAGAGGAGGAGAAGGTGAGCTGTAAGATCAGTTAATTGTTAATAATGGATTCCGTGTTCTCTACTGTATATGAAAGTGTTCTCCTTCTGTATACTGACTGGAGGTAGTGAGCTGTGACATCACCTATTGGGAATGGTGAATCCTGTGGTATCTACTGTATATAGAGGAGTTATCAGTCATTGTACAGGAGGAGGAGGGGAGCTGTGACACCACCTATTGTGAATGGTGGATACTGAGTTAGCATTCATTGTACATGAAGGGGAGGAGGTGAGCTTTGACATCACCTAGTGCGAAAGGTGGATCCTGAGTTATCAGTCACTGTATAGTGGAGGAGGAGGTGAGCTGTGACATCACCTATTGTGAATGGTGGATCCTGTGGTATCTACTGTATATAGAGGAGTTATCAGTCATTGTACAGGAGGAGGAGGGGAGCTGTGACACCACCTATTGTGAATGGTGGATACTGAGTTAGCATTCATTGTACATGAAGGGGAGGAGGTGAGCTTTGACATCACCTAGTGCGAAAGGTGGATCCTGTGCTATTTGCTGTATATAGAGTGATCAGTCATCGTACAAGAGGAGAAGGTGAGCTGTAACATCTTATTGTTAATAGTGGATCCTGTGTTATCTACTGTATATAGAAGTATTCTCCTTCTGTACAATGACTGGAGGTAGTAAGCTGTGACATCCTTTATTGTGAATGGTGTATCCTCTTTATCTACTGTATATAGAGGTGTTATCAGTCATTATACATGAAAGGGAGGTGAGCTGTGACATCACCTAGTGTAAATGGTGGATCCTGAGTTATCATTCATTGTACATGAAGGGGAGCAGGTGAGCTGTGACATCACCTATTGTGAATGGTGATTCCTAAGTTATCAATCACTGTAGAGGGGGAGGAGGATATGAGCTGTGACATCACCTATTGTGAATGGTGGATCCTGTGTTATCATTCATTGTACATGAAGGGGAGGAGGTGAGCTTTGACATCACCTAGTGTGAAAGGTGGATCCTGAGTTATCAGTCACTGTATAGGGGAGGAGGAGGTGAGCTGTGACATCACCTATTGTGAATGATGGATCATGTATTTTCTACTGTATATAGAGGTGTTATCAGTCACTGTACAGGAGGGGGAGGAGGTGAGCTGTGACATCACCTATTGTGAATGATGGATCATGTATTTTCTACTGTATATAGAGGTATCAGTTATTGTACAGGAGGG
This sequence comes from Anomaloglossus baeobatrachus, assembly GCF_048569485.1. Lineage (NCBI taxonomy): Eukaryota > Metazoa > Chordata > Amphibia > Anura > Aromobatidae > Anomaloglossus > Anomaloglossus baeobatrachus. Next base: position 781,045,151 of record NC_134354.1, on the reverse strand, counting down.
GGAGGAAGTGAGCTGTGACATCTATTGTGAATGGTGAATCCTCAATCATCTACTGTATATAGAGGGGTTATTAGTCATTGCAAGGGGGGGGTTAGCTGTGACTGGTGGATCATGTGTTATCTACTGTATATAGAGGTGATATCGGTCACTGTACAGGAGGGGGAGGAGGTGAGCTGTGACATCTCCTATAGTGAAGGATGGATCCAGCGTTATCTGCTGTATATAGAGGTGTTACCAGTCATTGTACAGGAGATGAGCTGTGACATCACCTATTGTGAATGGTGAATCCTCAATTATCTACTGTATATAGGGGGGTTATTAGTCATTGCAAGGGGGGGGGGGGGGTTAGCTGTGACATCACCTATTGTGAATGGTGGATCATGTATTTTCTACTGTATATAGAGGTGTTATCAGTCACTGTACAGGAGGGGGAGGAGGTGAGCTGTGACATCTATTGTGAAGGGTGAATCCGGGGTTATCTGCTGTATATAGAGGTGTCATCATTGCAATACTGTCTGTAATGATAATGAGAATGCTGAAAAGTGATCAGTACAGGAAGGGTCTAGTATAAGGATCAGTGGCCAATATGAAATCTTCCAGATATAAGTAAACAGAAGAGGCGCAGGTAAACCTGTCTATCTCTATGTAGAACCAATGAGGTTCTAGAAGTCAGATTGATCAGGCAGACTATACATCTGATCAATTTTCTTTTTTTGCAAAGAAGGGAATTTCTAGAAAATGTTTACAAGTTGTCAGTGTAAGCTGGTAAAGATAAAATATGCTTTGCTGGGTTTGCAGGCAGCCAGGTGAGGAGCCTCACTTACCTGTAACCCCCGAGAGGTGTCCTTCCTCCTCCTCCTCATCCAGTGCCTTCAGCAGCGCAGACATAAACTGGTATTGCTCACCCTCAGGAGCCACGTGGAGATCCGCAGGATTTGCGCTCTCTCTAGGCTTAAAATAAAATAATAATGCAAATTTTAAGGAATGGGTCACCAGGATTTTTCTCCCTCATCTGAGAGCAGCACAATGTAGGGACAGAGACCCGGATTCCAGCGATCTGTCACTTACTGAGCTGTGTGCTGTCATTTTGATAAAATCACTGTTTTCTCTGCTGCAGATCTAGCAGTTATATAGTGCTCATGAATATGGTGGTCAACCTGGGAGGGGGCCAAGTGACACATGGGGAAAAGATGGGCTCCAAACGAATGCCGGCCATCTTTGAGTCTCACCTCTGTGGGTCCAAGGAGCTTCTCCAGCGACTCTTGGTGCCTTCGTATCTGTTCCTCCAGATCCTTCTGCTTGTGCAGGAGATGTTGCTCTTGACTTTTCTGCTTGGACAGTAGAGACTCTCGCTGCTCATCCAGCTGGACTTGCATTTCCTTGAGGTGGTCCTGCTGGTTACGGATCTCCGCAGCAGAAGACAGAAGCCTCTCCCGGAATTCCTGAACGTTGGAGAAGTCTCCGAGGGGTGGAGGAGGGCGCCTTCTGCTTGCGTCTTCTTCAGGAACCGTGAACGAGATGCTTGAAGCGGAGAAATCAAGCTGAGGCAGACCTAAAGAAAGTGCTGGAGGAAGCGGGAGGTAGGACGTACCGGAGGAGGTGTCCGGCTCTCCAGGACTGGACGCTGAGGAAAGCTTTTCAGAACCGGTTCCAGTAACTCGAGATATTACACCCTGAGGACTTCTCTCTCCAAAGAGGCGAGAGTATGAGGAGTCCACAATCTCAGGACTATACTGGTCCAACGCAGGGAGATCACTAGCAGACTCGAGGGTCCGTCTATTTCTAGGACTCGTCTGTTGCGTTCGTAGTAGACTCGGATGAGATTTTTGCTTTTCTGTGGACTGAGATTGACCCGGCGAGGATAACCTGCCGGGTGGTGACCGAGCAGTGTGCGGATGGTCATGTTCAGGTGACCTTAGTTGTGGACTTCTTGTGCTTTCTTCACCCTTTCCCGGGCTCTCTACACGAGACGTGGATAGGTGAGGATATCGATTCTTCAGCAGTAGCTGGTATTCCTGCAAACGCTTACGGGCTTCGTCCAGCGATTGTTGGTGAACCCTAAAATACCAAAATAAATAAAGAATACTCCTCAGATATACAGTGTGTCCACTGCCATTAACTTGAGAACGGCAGCAGCTATAGGCCTAGAAGTGGTGTCTAGGTATAGTAAAGTAGCCATGCACTATGCAATGAGAACACCTATAGCGCCACCTGGTGGAAAACAACGGAGTTAGCATTTTTATCTCAAAAACAGAACGAGATAGAGACAAAAAGTGAATTACAAAGTTGTAGGGCATCATCAATCCAACACAAATCGACACCTTGCATACAGAAATGCTATGATAAGAACGTGTAAACCTCACAAGGCTGCGAACGTGAAGCGATACCTCATGGAGACCTTCCTACAAGTCATTGGGTATGGTGGCTGTGTGGAGTGGCCTCCACGCTCACCTGACCTGACCCCATTGAACTTCTTCTGTGAGGTCACATCAAACAGCAGGTGTATGCGACCCCTCCACCAACATTGCAGGACCTACGACCACGTATCACAGATGCTTGTGCAAACGTGTCACCCACCATATTGCACAACGTGCAGCAAGATACAGTATGCTGTGCAGAGTCCAGATGTGCATTGCAGGTGACGGGGGCCACTAATGAGCGCCATATGCGTGACCAGCATTCAATGGTTTTGGGAGGGGGGGGGGGGGGGGAGGGGGGGTCATGGGTTTCATATCATAGCATTTCTGTATGCAAGGTGTCGATTCGTATTGAATTGATGATGCCCTACAACTTTGTAATTCACTTTTTTTCTCTATCTCGTTCCGTTTTCGAGATAAAAATGCTAACTCCGTTTTCCACCAGGTGGCGCTATAGGTGGTTTCATTGCATAGCGCATGGCTACTTTACTATACCTAGACACCACTTCTATGCCTATAGCTGCCGCCGCTCTCAGGTTAATGGCGGTGCACAGGATATGGGTGGACACTCTGTATATTTATAGCATGCCTCCGCCCACAGACAGTAAAAGAGTGGAAAGGAAAGAAGGATCTCTCAGAATTGCAGGACCATTCACAATGGCGACCACGTTTCTTACCACGTACCTATTCTGCTCCATCAGGCGCTGCTGATATTCCCGGATAAGCTGAATATGTAAACTTTCTGCTGATGTGTTCAATTGCACGACCGGAGCCGCCGATTCCTGGAGGGGGAAAAAAAAAAAAAAAATGGAGTTCACAGGAACGTCCAGCAAATAAAAAAGGCTTATACTTGAGTTCTAGGAGCACAGACCCGCACCCCTGGTTTTCCCTCCACCATTGCTGGCTCCGGGTCTTCCTCCTGCGCGGTCACACCTCTCGCCTGCTCCCCTTCCTGCATCTTCTGGAATTCGGCTTCTAAGCTTTTCCTCTCTTCTTCCAGTCTCTGTATCAGCTCCAGCTGCTCCAGCTTCTGCCGCTCCAGCTCTTCCATCTGTAAAACCAAAACTACAGTAACCAGTGGGTAAACTTTCACTGTGGCATTTACATACATGACCTATCCCGAAAATAAGCCCTTGTAAGTTTTTTTGGAGCATGCGTAAAATCTAAGCCCTACTCAAAAAATAAGACCTAGTTGCGGTTCCAGAAGGAAGTGTCCAGGTAGCTAAAAAGAAGGGAATTTTGTTTACTTACCGTAAATTCCTTTTCTTCTAGCTCTAATTGGGAGACCCAGACAATTGGGTGTATAGCTTCTGCCTCCGGAGGCCACACAAAGTATTACACTAAAAGTGTAAGGCCCCTCCCCTACTGCCTATACACCCCCCGTGCATCACGGGCTCCTCAGTTTTAGTGCAAAAGCAAGAAAGAGGAAAGCCAATAAACTGGTTTAAGCAAATTCAATCCGAAGGAATATCGGAGAACTGAAACCATTCAACCTGAACAACATGTGTATACAAAAAAACAGGGGCGGGAGCTGGGTCTCCCAATTAGAGCTAGAAGAAAAGGAATTTACGGTAAGTAAACAAAATTCCCTTCTTCTTTGTCGCTCTATTGGGAGACCCAGACAATTGGGATGTCCAAAAGCAATCCCTGGGTGGGTAAAATAATACCTCATGATAGGGCCATAAAAACGGCCCCTTTTCTACAGGTGGGCAATCGCCGCCTGAAGGACTTGTCTACCTAGGCTGGCGTCCGCCGAAGCATAGGTATGCACCTGATAATGTTTGGTAAAAGTGTGCAGACTCGACCAGGTAGCCGCCTGGCACACCTGCTGAGCCGTAGCCTGGTGCCGTAACGCCCAGGACGCACCTACGGCTCTAGTAGAATGGGCTCTCAGCCCTGAGGGAACCGGAAGCCCCGCAGAACGGTAGGTGTCACGAACCACCGGGGGGGTCACTCAGAAATCCCCCGCGCTGGCTACCAGTACGTCACAATCGGGGGGTAACAAGTGGGGGTCACCCCTCCTTTATACCTCCCGACCGACAGACAGAGCACGTGACGCGCTCTCTAGCGCCCCTCTTATAGTCAGGCCAATTATGGAATTGCCCGACAATAAGCAAGGAGGCCGCTATACTACTTATGCCGATTATTGAAGGGTCCCCGGTGAGAGTAAGGTATATATTCCCCCGACCTCCGCGGGCGGAATATATAAAATCTCCCCGAATCTCACTGGCCTCCCCACAATAATCCTTGGCACAATTCGCTGCCACCAACCGATTTACGGTAACTATTAGCCGAACACACAGACGTGGGATTCAAGATCGAGATAACAGAACAGCCCAAGATTAATTATATAATTTAATCAGCCTAAAGCACACTAGAACTACAATATATACAATAGGGAATCTACAGAATATACATATGTCAGAGTACAGTTACAATCAAAGCATGGGTTACAAACAGGCATACACAGTTCCAGCAGTTACCTTGTTGCGTCTGGCCACAGGGGGGCGCTGTACCCAGGTTTCCAGGAACTCCCACAGATGTTTCCTACACGTGCCCCCAGCGAAAAGAACACTGGAAAATGGCCGAAGTAGGGTTATCAACCTGGGCAAATCCAGGTCCCCTCCTACCTTAGTGACCTCAGAGGGAGCACTGCTCCACCCCTGGCTTGAGTTATGGACAATCCACAACATGGAATATGGGCCATAACTTTGCCTGGGAGCGTCGTAGGCGGACGCCAATGCTCTCATTGTGACAGTTATGAATTTAGCTACAGAACGAGGGGACTCATGACCTGTCTGCCAGTTCCCCATTGGCTGATATCACGCCTGGGGCATTTCCCAATGTCCTGCTCCCATAAAAAGGGTGTGCCGGCATCGTCCGCATGCGGAGACACCATTTTTATGGTTGCCATATTTATCGGAAATATGGCTTGCGAGATATGAACCATTTTTTACTGGAGTCGTTCTGTCTAGCTAGTTCCATAGCCTTGCTAATGAGATACAACTCTTGTTACAGGGTGACGGCAGGGAGTCATCCTGTGTCCATTGTTCCCACATCACCTCATCTCCATATCACAGGAGATGGCCATGGGATTTGTTGCTAAACCAGTTGTGTGAAGGAAAGGGGGGGTGACACCAGGAGAGGGCTTCCTGACATACTTGAATATCATGATTTATCGTCATATCTCCGGATTTACCTCACAGTAGGCTTCAAGAATTGGTTCCTTGATCCACCGAGCCAAGGTTGACTTGGAAGCCTGCGACCCTTTACGCTGGCCAGCGACAAGGACAAAGAGTGCATCCGAGCGGCGCAGAGGTGCCGTGCGGGAAATGTAGATTCTGAGTGCTCTCACCAGATCCAACAAATGCAAATCCTTTTCACATTGATGAACTGGACGAGGACACAAAGAAGGTAAGGAGATATCCTGATTGAGATGAAAAGAGGATACTACCACTGCCTTTTTTGATCATTTCACCACCTGGCTACTACACTTCCTTTCCAACGACATCCCCACCATCATCATGGGTGATTTCAATATCCCCATTGACACTTCCCACTCATCTGTCTCCAAACTTCTAACACTCGCTGCCTCCTTCGGCCTCACCCAATGGTCTTCTGCAGCTACTCACAAAGATGGCCACACGCTGGATCTCATCTTCACTCGCCTCTGTTCCCTATCTAACCTCTCTAACGCGCCTCTCCCCCTGTCTGACCACAACCTACTCACATTCTCTTCCCTCTCTTCTCCAACTACGCAACCCCCCCTCCACAAACTTTCACACCCTCGCAGAAATATAAAACACATTGATTTGCACGCCCTTTCTCAGTCCCTTCTTCCTCTCACAGACATTGCATTTCTACACGATGCAGATGCTGCTGCAACTTTATACAACACTACAATCTCTGCAGCTCTCGAATCAGCCGCCCCCCTCACACACACCAAAACCCGCACAATCAACAGGCAACCCTGGCACACCAGTCAGACTAAAGAACTGAGACGGGCTTCCAGAATTGCTGAGCGCAGATGGAAGAGGTCTCATTCCACTGAGCACTTCATTGCATATAAAGAGTCCCTCACTACCTTCAAGTCCACACTCACTGCTGCAAAACACACCTACTTCTCATCCCTCATATCCTCTCTCTCTCATAACCCTAAACAGCTATTCAACACTTTTAATCAGGGCTGTGGAGTCGGTAAGCCAAACCTTCGACTCCGACTCCTCAAATTCTCTTGCACCGACTCCGACTCCAGCTCCGACTCCGACTCCTACATATATTGCTTATAGTTAGGTGAAAAATTTATTGTAGTACATGAATATGTGTATGTGAACATCAGACATTTAATAATTTTTATGATACAATAATCAAGATATTTGGATAGAACATAAAATATATTTATTGGAATACAACTTTAGAACACAAAAAAACTGTAATAAATTGTAAATAAGTAATACACTATGTAATATACAGTAGATTACATATATATCTTGTGTGTATATACACTGTATATATATATATATATATATATATATTATATATATATATATATATTACATATTTAAAATTTATTAGTTTTTTGTGTTCTAAAGTTGTATTCCAATAAATATTTTATGTTCTATCCAAATATCTTGATTATTGTATCATAAAAACAGTTAAATGTCTGATGTTCACATTGTACTACAATAAATTTTTCACTTAAATATACGCATTATACTAAATGTTATTATTTAGTAAAATATTCAGCACATTCTGCATTGCACTCCTGTCCCCAATTTATTATATATTTTAGGAGTCGGAGTCGGTGCATTTTATACCGACTCCGACTCCACCAAAATGAGCTCCGACTCCGACTCCACGACTCCGACTCCGACTCCACAGCCCTGCTTTTAATTCTCTCCTCCGTCCTCCAGCACCACCTCCCTCTCCTCTCCTCTCAGCTGAAGACTTTGCCTCTTTCTTCAAGCAGAAGGTTGACAACATCAGAGCAAGCTTTGGCCCACAATCACCACAGCCCCTCATCATAGCTACTCAGCCTTCTTCCTCCAAATCCAGCTTCTCCACCATGACAGAAATCAATCTTTCCACTCTACTCTCAAGATCACATCTAACAACCTGTGCACTGGACCCGCTCCCATCGCACCTCATCCCCAACATCACCGCAGTCCTCATCCCAGCCCTAACCCATCTCTTCAACCTATCACTAACAACTGGTGTATTCCCCTCATGCTTTAAACATGCTTCTATTACACCCATCCTCAAAAAGCCCTCCCTTGACCCATCCTCTGTGTCAAACTTTCGCCCCATATCCCTTCTCCCCTATGCCTCAAAACTACTAGAACAGCATGTCCATCTTGAACTGTCCTCATTCCTCTCCTCCTGCTCTCTCTTTGACCAGCTACAATCTGGCTTCCGACCGCATCATTCCACTGAAACTGCCCTAACTAAAGTCACTAACGACCTACTAACCGCCAAAACCAAGCGACACTACTCTATCCTCCTCCTCCTGGACCTGTCCTCTGCCTTCGACACAGTAGACCATTCCCTCCTACTACAGATTCTCTCATCTCTGGGCATCACAGACCTGGCCCTATCTTGGATATCCTCATACCTCACCGACCGAACTTTCAGCGTCTCCCATTCTCACACAACTTCCTCATCTCGCCCCCTATCTGTCGGTGTTCCCCAAGGCTCAGTTCTTGGACCCCTGCTTTTCTCCATCTACACCTTCGGCCTGGGACAGCTCATAGAGTCCTATGGCTTCCAGTATCATCTCTATGCCGATGACACACAGATCTACCTCTCTGGACCTGACATCACCTCTCTACTAACCAGAATCCCACAATGTCTGTCTGCTATTTCATCCTTCTTCTCTGCGCGATTCCTAAAACTTAACATGGACAAAACAGAATTCATTGTCTTTCCTCCTCCTCACTCATCTCCTCCAACAAGCCTTTCCATCAAACTCGATGGTTGCTTACTCTCCCCAGTCTCACAAGCTCGTTGCCTTGGAGTGACCCTCGACTCTGCTCTATCCTTCAAGCCGCACATCCAAGCCCTCTTCACCTCATGCCGATTACAACTCAAAAATATCTCCCGGATCCGTGCTTTCCTTAACCAAGAATCAGCAAAAACATTAGTGCATGCCCTCATCATCTCCCGCCTCGACTACTGCAACCTCCTGCTCTCTGGCCTCCCTTCCAACACTCTTGCACCCCTCCAATCTATCCTAAACTCTGCGGCCCGCCTAATCCACCTCTCCCCTCGCTACTCCCCAGCCTCGCCACTCTGCCAATCCCTTCACTGGCTTCCCATCACCCAACGACTCCAGTTCAAAACACTAACCATGACATACAAAGCCATGCACAACCTGTCTCCTCCCTACATCTGTGACCTAGTCTCCCGGTACCTACCTGCACGCAACCTCAGATCCTCACAAGATCTCCTTCTCTGCCCCTCCCTTATCTCCTCTTCCCACAATCGCGTACAAGATTTCTCCCGTGCATCCCCCCTACTCTGGAACGCTCTACCTCCGCACATCAGACTCTCCCCTACCGTGGAAAGCTTCAAGAGGAACCTCAAGACCCATCTCTTCCAACAAGCCTACAACCTACAATAGCCCTCAGTCCAGTAGACCACTGCGCAACCAGCTCTGTCCTCACCTATCGTACCATCACCCATTCCCTGTAGACTGTGAGCCCTCGCGGGCAGGGTCCTCTCTCCTCCTGTACCAGTCTGTTATGTACTGTTAATGATTGTTGTACGTATACCCTTTCACTTGTAAAGCGCCATGGAATAAATGGCGCTATAATAATAAATAATAATAATAATAATAATAATAATAATACTACCTTAGGGAGAAACTCCGGAATCGGGCGCAGAACTACCTTGTCCTGGTGAAACACCAGGAAGGGAGATTTGCATGACAGCGCTGCTAGCTCGGACACTCTCCGAAGAGACGTGACCGCTACTAGAAAGGCCACCTTCTGTGAAAGGCGAGAAAGGGAAACCTCCCTCATAGGCTCGAAAGGCGGCTTCTGGAGAGCAATTAGAACCCTGTTCAGATCCCAGGGCTCTAACGGCCGCTTGTAAGGAGGGACGATATGACAAACCCCTTGCAGGAACGTGCGTACCTGAGGAAGTCGTGCTAGGCGCTTCTGAAAAAATACAGATAGCGCTGAGACTTGTCCCTTGAGGGAGCCGAGCGACAAACCTTTTTCCAACCCGGATTGCAGGAAGGAAAGAAAAGTAGGCAATGCAAATGGCCAGGGAGAAGCTTCCTGAGCAGAGCACCAAGATAAGAATATCTTCCACGTCCTGTGGTAGATCTTGGCAGAGGATAGTTTCCTAGCCTGTCTCATGGTGGCAATGACCCCTTGAGATAATCCTGAAGACGCTAGGATCCAGGACTCAATGGCCACACAGTCAGGTTGAGGGCCGCAGAATTCTGATGGAAAAACGGCCCTTGAGACAGCAAGTCTGGCCGGTCTGGTAGCGCCCACGGTTGTCCTACCGTGAGATGCCACAGATCCGGGTACCACGACCTCCTTGGCCAGTCTGGAGCGACGAGGATGGCGCGGTGGCAGTCGGACCTGATCTTGCGTAGCACTCTGGGCAACAGTGCCAGAGGAGGAAACACATAAGGGAGTTGAAACTGCGACCAATCCTGAACTAAGGCGTCCGCCGCCAGAGCTCTGAGATCGTGAGACCGTGCCATGAAGGCCGGAACCTTGTTGTTGTGCCGAGACGCCATTAGGTCGACGTCCGGCATCCCCCAGCGGCGACAAATTTCCTGAAACACGTCCGGGTGAAGAGACCATTCCCCTGCGTCCATACCCTGGCGACTGAGGAAGTCTGCTTCCCAGTTTTCTACGCCCGGGATGTGAACTGCGGATATGGTGGATCCGCCGGACTTCCTGGAAGGCTTGCCGACTGCGTGTCCCTCCTTGGTGGTTGATGTATGCCACCGCTGTGGAGTTGTCCGACTGAATTCGGATCTGCTTGCCTTCCAGCCACTGCTGGAAGGCTTGTAGGGCAAGATACACTGCTCTGATTTCCAGAACATTGATCTGAAGGGTGGACTCTTGCCGAGTCCACGTACCTTGAGCCCTGTGGTGGAGAAACACTGCTCCCCACCCTGATAGACTCGCGTCCGTTGTGACCACCGCCCAGGATGGGGGTAGGAAAGACTTTCCTATTGACAATGAGGTGGGAAGAAGCCACCACTGAAGAGAATCCTTGGCCGCCTGAGAAAGGGAGACGTTCCTGTCTAGGGACGTCGACTTCCCGTCCCATTGGCGGAGAATGTCCCATTGCAGTGGACGCAGATGAAACTGCGCGAAAGGGACTGCCTCCATTGCTGCTACCATCTTCCCCAAGAAGTGCATGAGGCGTCTCAAGGGGTGCGACTGGCCCTGAAGGAGAGATTGCACCCCTGTCTGTAGTGAACGCTGTTTGTCTAGCGGAAGCATCACTTTCGCTGAGAGAGTATGAAACTCCATGCCAAGGTATGTTATTGATTGGGTCGGGGTGAGATTTGACTTTGAAAAGTTGATGATCCACCCGAAACTCTGGAGAGTCTCCAGCGCAACGTTCAGGCTGAGTTGGCATGCCTCTTGAGAGGGTGCCTTGACAAGTAGATCGTCCAAGTAAGGGATCACGGAGTGACCCTGAGAGTGCAGGACAGCTACTACTGCTGCCATGACCTTGGTGAAGACCCTTGGGGCTGTCGCCAGACCGAAAGGCAGGGCTACGAACTGAAGGTGTTCATTTCCTATAACGAAGCGTAGAAAACGCTGGTGCTCTGGAGCAATCGGCACGTGGAGATAAGCATCCTTGATGTCTATTGATGCTAGGAAATCTCCTTGAGACATTGAGGCGATGACGGAGCGGAGGGATTCCATCCGGAACCGCCTGGTTTTCACATGCTTGTTGAGCAGTTTTAGGTCCAGAACAGGACGGAAAGACCCGTCCTTTTTTGGCACCACAAACAAATTGGAGTAAAAACCGTGACCTTGCTCCTGAAGAGGAACAGGGATCACCACTCCTTCTGCCTTTAGAGAGCACACCGCCTGCAGAAGAGCATCGGCTCGGTCGGGAGACGGAGAAGTTCTGAAGAATCGAGTTGGAGGACGAGAACTGAACTCTATCCTGTACCCGTGAGACAAAATGTCTCTCACCCAACGGTCTTTGACCTGTGGCAGCCAAATGTCGCAAAAGCGGGAGAGCCTGCCACCGACTGAGGATGCGGAGAGAGGAGGCCGAAAGTCATGAGGAAGCCGCCTTGGTAGCGGTTCCTCCGGCTGCTTTCTTTGGGCGTGACTGAACCCGCCAAGAATCTGAACTCCTCTGATCCTTTTGAGTCCTTTTGGACGAGGAGAATTGGGACCTGCCCGAGCCTCGAAAGGACCGAAACCTCGACTGTCCCCTTCTCTGTTGGAGTTTATTTGGTCTGGGCTGAGGTAAGGATGAATCCTTACCCTTGGATTGTTTAATGATTTCATCCAATCTCTCACCAAACAGTCTGTCACCAGCAAATGGCAAACTGGTTAAGCACTTTTTGGAAGCCGAATCTGCCTTCCATTCCCTTAACCACAATGCTCTGCGTAAAACCACGGAGTTGGCGGACGCCACTGCCGTACGGCTCGTAGAGTCCAGGACAGCATTGATAGCGTAAGACGCAAATGCAGTCATTTGAGAGGTTAAGGATGCTACTTGCGGAACAGATGTACGCGTGACAGTGTCAATTTGCGCAAGACCAGCTGAAATAGGTTGGAGTGCCCATACAGCTGCGAATGCAGGAGCATACGACGCGCCGATAGCTGCATAGATGGATTTCAGCCAGAGCTCCATCTGTCTATCAGTGGCATCTTTAAGTGAAGCCCCATCTTCCACTGCAACTATGGATCTAGCCGCAAGCCTGGAGATTGGAGGATCCACCTTTGGACACTGGGTCCAGCTCTTGACCACGTCAGGGGGAAAGGGATAGCGTGTATCCTTAAGCCGTTTGGAGAAACGCTTATCTGGATAAGCGTAGTGTTTCTGAACTGCTTCTCTGAAGTCAGAGTGGTCCAGAAAAGCACTCAATTTACGCTTGGGGTACCTGAAATGGAATTTCTCCTGCTGTGAAGCTGACTCCTCCGCTGGAGGAGCTTGGGGAGAAATATCCAACATTTTATTGATGGACGCTATGAGATCATTCACTATGGCATCACCATCCGGAGTATCCAGATTGAGAGCGGTCTCAGGATCAGAATCCTGATCAGCTACCTCTGCCTCGTCGTACAGAGAGTCCTCCTGTTGGGACCCTGACCAGTGTGATGAAGTCGAGGGCCGCTCATAGCGAGCTCGCTTAGGCTGTCTGGGACTGTCGTCCGTGTCAGAGCCGTCACCTTGGAATGCATGGGACACCTCCGGAGCCCGGAGCTGTTCCAACTGTGGGGGACCAGGGGACAGTGATACAACCGTGCCCATGGTCTGAGTTACTGGTCTAGACTGCAAAGTTTCTAGGATTTTAGTCATAGTCACAGATAATCTATCAGCAAAAGCTGCAAACTCTGTCCCCGTCACCTGGACAGTATTCACAGGTGGTTCTCCCTGGGACACCTCTAGCAGAGGCCCCGGCCGAACAAGTGCCACAGGGGCCGAGCACTGCACACAATGGGGGTCAGTGGAACCTGCCGGTAGAGTAGCCCCACATGCGGTACAGGCAGCATAGAAAGCCTGTGCCTTGGCACCCTTGGTTTTTGCGGACGACATGCTGTTGTCTCAGAGCAATCTAGGAGGGTATATAGTGAAGAATTACCAGCGCCCGTACAGTGCAATGTATAGCATGCAAGCATAAAAATAAAATTGTACACTTTGGCACTAGTGGGGTAGGCACCAGAGGTGCCGCTTACCGCCCGCTGAAAGCGGGTGTGTGGTCGCTAGAATCCCGTGCCTGGGTCTCCCATAACTTGTCTCCCCTTCTCCAGCTCAAACTGCATGCAGGAATGGCTGCCGGCGTTCTGTGAAGAGGGGCGGACCGTGGGCGTGCCTCAGACGAAGAGCGGGAAACCAGCGTCCCACTGTGCCCAGTGTGAGGGCTGGAGTATGTAAAGTAGACTCCAGCCCTCTGCGCTGACATTCTGCACAGCGTCCCGCCCCCACCCTGACTGGCAGGCCTGGGGGCGGGAACGAAACGAAACTAGGCCGCAAAAAGCCGGGGACTGTAGTAGTAAGCGCGGCCGTCAAACATGCACGGCCAGCGCGGAAGTTCCCGGCGAACCACAAGTCCCAGCCGCGCCGCAGTTAAAACTGACAGCAGCGGCCGGCGCGACCGTTTCCAAACCATTAACTCCTTCAGCTAGCTGAAGATAGTGTGGCACACGCGCGCAGCGCTGTTGTCCCGGGCGCACTAACACACCCAGCAATGCTAGTGTGTGTGTGCGCGATTTGCACGGGGACACAGAGTACCTTAATGTGGCAGGGCCCTGTCCCTGACGATACTCAGCTCCATGTCCAGCAGATCCCAGGGGCTGTGGATGGAGCTCGGCCTCAGTGCCTGGAGACCGGTAAGATCCCACTTCACCCAGAGCCCTAAGGGGATGGAGAAGGAAAGCAGCATGTGGGCTCCAGCCGCCGTACCCGCAATGGGTACCTCAACCTTAACAAACACCGCCGACCAAAAGTGGGGTGAGAAGGGAGCATGCTGGGGACCCTAGTATGGGTCCTCTTTTCTTCCATCCGACATAGTCAGCAGCTGCTGCTGACTAAACAGTGGAGCTATGCGTGGATGTCAGCCTCCTTCGCACAAAGCTTGAAAACTGAGGAACCCGTGATCCCACGGGGGGTGTATAGGCAGTAGGGGAGGGGCCTTACACTTTTAAGTGTAATACTTTGTGTGGCCTCCGGAGGCAGTAGCTATACACCCAATTGTCTGGGTCTCCCAATAGAGCGACAAAGAAATTATAAACTGGTTTAAAGTAAATTCAATCCGAAGGAATATCGGAGAACTGAAACCATTTAACATGAACAACATGTGTATACAAAAAACGGGGGCGGGTGCTGGGTCTCCCAATTGGAGCTAGAAGAAAAGGAATTTACGGTAAGTAAACAAAATTCCCTTCTTCTTTGTCGCTCCTTATTGGGAGACCCAGACAATTGGGACGTCCAAAAGCAGTCCCTGGGTGGGTAAATAATACCTCATAATAGAGCCGTAACGGCTCCGTCCTACAGGTGGGCAACTGCCGCCTGAAGGACTCGCCTACCTAGGCTGGCATCTGCCGAAGCATAGGTATGCACCTGATAGTGCTTCGTGAAAGTGTGCAGGCTCGACCAGGTAGCTGCCTGACACACCTGCTGAGCCGTAGCCTGGTGTCGCAAGGCCCAGGACGCTCCCACGGCCCGGTTGAATGGGCCTTCAGTCCTGAGGGAACCGGAAGCCCCGAGGAACGGTAAGCTTCGAGAATTGGTTCCTTGATCCACCGAGCCAGGGTTGACTTGGAAGCTTGTGTCCCTTTACGCTGGCCAGCGACAAGGACAAAGAGTGCATCCGAGCGGCGCAGGGGCGCCGTACGAGAAATGTAGATCTTGGCGGACGTAGGTTTCCTAGCCTGTCTCATAGTGGCAATGACCTCTTGAGATAATCCTGAAGACGCTAGGATCCAGGACTCAATGGCCACACAGTCAGGTTGAGGGCCGCAGAATTCAGATGGAAAAACGGCCCTTGAGACAGCAAATCTGGTCGGTCTGGCAGTGCCCACGGTTGGCCGACCGTGAGATGCCACAGATCCGGGTACCACGACCTCCTCGGCCAGTCTGGAGCGACGAGGATGACGCGGCGGCAGTCGGCCCTGATCTTGCGTAACACTCTGGGCAACAGTGCCAGAGGAGGAAACACATAAGGAAGCCGAAACTGCGACCAATCCTGAACTAAGGCGTCTGCCGCCAGAGCTCTGTGATCTTGAGATCGAGCCATGAATGCTGGGACCTTGTTGTTGTACCGTGACGCCATTAGGTCGACGTCCGGCATCCCCCAGCGGCAACAGATCTCCTGAAACACGTCCGGGTGAAGGGACCATTCCCCTGCGTCCATGCCCTGGCGACTGAGAAAGTCTGCTTCCCAGTTTTCTACGCCCGGGATGTGAACTGCGGATATGGTGGATGCTGTGGCTTCCACCCACAGCAGAATCCGCCGGAATTCCTGGAAGGCTTGCCGACTGCGTGTCCCACCTTGGTGGTTGATGTAAGCCACCGCTGTGGAGTTGTCCGACTGAATTCGGATCTGCTTGCCTTCCAGCCACTGCTGGAACGCTTTTAGGGCAAGATACACTGCCCTGATCTCCAGAACATTGATCTGAAGTGAGGACTCTTGCTGAGTCCACGTACCCTGAGCCCTGTGGTGGAGAAAAACTGCTCCCCACCCTGACAGACTCGCGTCCGTCGTGACCACCGCCCAGGATGGGGGTAGGAAGGATTTCCCCTTCGATAATGAAGTGGGAAGAAGCCACCACCGAAGGGAAGCTTTGGTTGCCTGAGAGAGGGAAACGTTCCTGTCTAGGGACGTCGGCATCCTGTCCCACTTGCGTAGGATGTCCCATTGAAGTGGACGCAGGTGAAACTGCGCGAAAGGGACTGCTTCCATTGCTGCCACCATCTTCCCCAGGAAGTGCATGAGGCGCCTCAAGGGGTGTGACCGACCTTGAAGGAGAGATTGCACCCCTGTCTGCAGTGAACGCTGTTTGTCCAGCGGAAGCTTCACTATCGCTGGAAGAGTATGAAACTCCATGCCAAGATATGTCAGCGATTGGACCGGTGTCAGATTTGACTTTGGAAAATTGATGATCCACCCAAAACTCTGGAGAATCTCCAGAGTAACGTTGAGGCTGTGTTGGCATGCCTCTTGAGAGGGTGCCTTGACCAGCAGATCGTCTAAGTAAGGTATCACTGAGTGACCCTGAGAGTGGAGGACCGCAACTACTGTAGCCATGACCTTGGTGAAAACCCTTGGGGCTGTCGCCAGGCCGAACGGCAGTGCCGCGAACTGAAGGTGTTCGTCTCCTATGGCGAAGCGCAAGAAGCGCTGATGCTCTGGAGCAATTGGTACGTGGAGATAAACATCCTTGATATCGATCGATGCTAGGAAATCTCCTTGGGACATTGAGGCGATGACGGAGCGGAGGGATTCCATCCGGAACCGCCTGGTCCTTACGTGTTTGTTGAGCAGTTTTAGGTCCAAAACAGGACGGAAGGACCCGTCCTCCTTTGGAACCACAAACAGGTTGGAGTAGAAACCGTGGCCCTGTTGCTGAAGAGGAACCGGGACCACCACTCCTTCTGCCTTCAGAATGCCCACCGCCTGCAGAAGAGCCTCGGCTCGCTCGGGAGGCGGAGATGTTCTGAAGAATCGAGTCGGAGGACGAGAGCTGAACTCTATCCTGTAACCGTGAGACAAAATGTCTCTCACCCAACGGTCTTTTACTTGTGGCAGCCAGGTGTCGCAAAAGCGGGAGAGCCTGCCACCGACCGAGGATGCGGTGTGAGGAGGCCGTAAGTCATGAGGAAGCCGCCTTAGTAGCGGCACCTCCGGCGGTCTTTTTAGGGCGTGATTTAGACCGCCATGCGTCGGAGTTCCTCTGATCCTTCTGAGGCCTTTTGGACGAGGAGAATTGGGACCTGCCCGCACCCCGAAAGGACCGAAACCTCGACTGGCCCCTCCTCTGTTGGGGTGTTTTTGGTTTGGCCTGGGGTAAGGATGTTTCCTTTCCCTTGGATTGTTTGATGATTTCATCCAATCTCTCACCAAACAAACGGTTGCCAGAAAATGGCAATCCAGTTAAGCACTTTTTGGAAGCCGAATCTGCCTTCCATTCCCGCAGCCACAAGGCCCTGCGTATTGCCACCGAATTGGCGGCTGCAACCGCCGTACGGCTCGCAGAGTCCAGGACAGCATTAATAGCGTAGGACGCAAATGCCGACGTTTGAGAGGTTATAGACGACTCCTGCGGCGCAGACGTACGTGTGAGTGCGTCAATTTGCGCCTGACTAGCTGAGATAGCTTGGAGTGCCCATACGGCTGCGAATGCTGGAGCAAAAGACGCGCCGATAGCTTCATAGATGGATTTCAACCAGAGCTCCATCTGTCTGTCAGTGGCATCCTTGAGTGAAGCTCCATCTTCCACTGCAACTATGGATCTAGCCGCAAGTCTGGAGATTGGAGGATCCACCTTGGGACACTGAGCCCAGCCCTTGACCACGTCAGGGGGGAAAGGGTAACGTGTATCCTTAAGGCGCTTGGAAAAACGCTTATCTGGACAAGCTCGGTGTTTCTGGACTGCCTCTCTGAAGTCAGAGTGATCTAGAAACATACTCTTTGTACGCTTGGGAAACCTGAAACGGAATTTCTCCTGCTGAGAAGCTGACTCCTCCACTGGAGGAGCTGAGGGAGAAATATCCAACATTTCATTGATGGACGCAATAAGATCATTCACTATGGCGTCCCCATCAGGGGTATCAAGGTTGAGAGCGGCTTCAGGATCAGAATCCTGATCAGCTACCTCCGCTTCATCATACAGAGAGTCCTCTCGCTGAGACCCTGAACATTGTGATGATGTCGAGGGGATATCATAGCGAGCCCGCTTAATCGGTCTGGGGCTGCGGTCCGTGTCAGAGACCTCACCCTGGGATCCATGAGACACCCCGGGAGGACATTGCTGTTCCAACTGAGGGGGACCAGGGGGCAATGATTCCACAGTGCCCCTGGCTTGAGATGCCGGCCTGGACTGCAAGGCTTCTAATATCTTAGCCATAGTCTCAGAAAGTCTTTCAGTAAAAACTGCAAACTCCGTCCCTGTCACCTGGACAGTGTTAACAGGTGGTTCTCCCTGGGCCACCCCTAGCAGAGGCTCCGGCTGAGAAAGTGCCACAGGGGCCGAGCATTGCACACAATGAGGGTCAGTGGAACCAGCCGGCAGTATAGCCGTACATGCTGCACAGGCAGCATAGTAAGTCTGTGCTTTGGCACCCTTGCTATTTGTGGACGACATGCTGTTGTCTCCTCTGAGCAATACAGGAGGGTATATAGACAAAAATCAACAGTGCACCATACAGTGTAAAGTATAGTCTATAATCATATAATCTATAAGTACACTTCTGCACTAGTGGGGCCAGCACCACAGGTGCTGCTTACCGCCTTCGCAAAGCGGTTGTGTGGGCACCAGAAATCCTGCCTGGGTCTCCTTGAGCTTGTCTCTCCTCTCCAGCGTTAGCAGAGCTGAGAGGAATGGCTGCCGGCGTCCTGAGGAGAGGAGGGAGCCGTGGGCGTGACCCAGAAAAGTGCGGGAACTGGTGCCCCACTGTGCAGAGTGAGGGGGGTGGAGTATGCAAAGCATGCTCCAGCCCTCAGTGCTGCCGTCCTGTACAGCGTCCCGCCCTTCACCTGACTGGCAGGGCTGGGGGCGGGAAGAAAAAGAGACTAGGCCGCAAAAGCCGGGGACTCGAGTTATAAGCGCGGCCGCCGTATAAGCGCGGTCGGCGCGGAAGTCCCCGGCGCACTAACAGTCCCAGCCGCGCCGCAGTGATAACCATGGCAGCGGCGGTCAGCGCGGCAGTCCCCATACACTAACACACTCAGCGACGCTGAAGTGTGTAATGGCACAAACGCAGTCAGCGCTGCTGTCCCCGGTGCACTAGCACACCCAGCAATGCTGGAGTGTTGCTGTGCGCGGTCCCCACGGGGACACAGAGTACCTCAAAGTAGCAGGGCCATGTCCCTGAACGATACTCGGCTCCTATCCAGCATGGTCCTCAGGAGCTGTGGATGGAGCACGGTCTCCTGTGCCTGGAGACCGAAAAGATCCCACTTCACCCAGAGCCCTAATTGAGGGATGGGGAAGGAAAGCAGCATGTGGGCTCCAGCCTCCGTACCCGCAATGGATACCTCAACCTTAACAACACCGCCGACAAGAGTGGGGTGAGAAGGGAGCATGCTGGGGGCCCTGTTATGGGCCCTCTTTTCTTCCATCCGACATAGTCAGCAGCTGCTGCTGACTAAGCTGTGGAGCTATGCGTGGATGTCTGACCTCCTTCGCACAAAGCATAAAAACTGATGAGCCCGTAGCAGTACGGGGGGTGTATAGGCTGAAGGGGAGGGGCTTTACACTTTTAGTGTAATACTTTGTGTGGCCTCCGGAGGCATAAGCTATACACCCAATTGTCTGGGTCTCCCAATAAGAAGCGACAAAGAAAGTTAAGAATTCAGTAGGACTCCTCCTCAAAGAAAGCAGACACGCCCCCCCACATGGGAAAGCAGACACGCCCCCCCACATGGGAAAGCAGACACGCCCCCCCACAAGGGAAAGCAGACACGTCCCCCCACATGGGAAAGCAGACACGCCCCCCCACATGGGAAAGCAGACACGCCCCCCCACATGGGAAAGCAGACACGCCCCCCCACATGGGAAAGCAGACACGCCCCCCCACATGGGAAAGCAGACACGCCCCCCCACATGGGAAAGCAGACACGCCCCCCCACATGGGAAAGCAGACACGCCCCCCCACATGGGAAAGCAGACACGCCCCCCCCCACATGGGAAAGCAGACACGCCCCCCCCCACATGGGAAAGCAGACACGCCCCCCCACATGGGAAAGCAGACACGCCCCCCCACATGGGAAAGCAGACACACACCCCCACACGGGAAAGCAGACACGCCCCCCACACGGGAAAGCAGAGCCTCCCCCCCACATGGGAAAGCAGACACGCCCCCCCACATGGGAAAGCAGAACCGCTCCCCCCACGGGAAAGCAGAGACGCCCCCCACACGGGAAAGCAGAGCCTCCCCCCCACATGGGAAAGCAGAGACGCCCCCACACGGGAAAGCAGAGCCTCCCCCCCACATGGGAAAGCAGACACGCCCCCCCACATGGGAAAGCAGAACCGCTCCCCCCACGGGAAAGCAGAGCCTCCCTCCCACATGGGAAAGCAGACACGTCCCCCCACATGGGAAAGCAGAACCGCTCCCCCCACGGGAAAGCAGAGACGCCCCCCACACGGGAAAGCAGAGCCTCCCCCCCACATGGGAAAGCAGAGACGCCCCCCACACGGGAAAGCAGACACGCCCCCCCGCCACATGGGAAAGCAGACACGCCCCCCGCCACATGGGAAAGCAGACACGCTCCCCCCACCACATGGTAAAGCAGACACGTCCCCCCCCCACATGGGAAAGCAGACACGTCCCCCCCCCCATGGGAAAGCAGACACGTCCCCCCCCCATGGGAAAGCAGACACGCCCCCCCCATGGGAAAGCAGACACGCCCCCCCACATGGGAAAGCAGACACGCCCCCCCACACAGGAAAGCAGACACGCCCCCCCACACGGGAAAGCAGACACGCCCCCCCACACGGGAAAGCAGACACGCCCCCCCACACGGGAAAGCAGAGACGCCCCCCCCACACGGGAAAGCAGACACGCCCCTCACACGAGAAAGCAGACACGCCCCCCACACGGGAAAGCAGACACGCCCCCCCACACGGGAAAGCAGACACGCCCCCCCCACACGGGAAAGCAGACACGCCCCCCACACGGGAAAGCAGACACGCCCCCCCGCCACATGGGAAAGCAGTGAACCCCCCCCCCCCACATGGGAAAGCAGTGACCCCTCCCCCACATGGGAAAGCAGTGACCCCCCCCACATGGGAAAGCAGTGACGCCCCCCCCTTCCCCACATGGGAAAGCAGACGCCCCCCCAACATGGGAAAGCAGAGACCCCCCCCAAAAAAAATAAAAATAATTGCACTCACCAGACCTCCAAACAATTACAGTTGGCCAGTGCTGATGGTGGATGGGCTCTCACACAGATCTGCGTCACTGTAAGGCCCCTCGCTGTTCCAGCAGCATTGCACTGCAGCTCTCACACACAGATCGGGTACCAGTATCACTCTGCATGAGTGACACTGTTTCCAGTCACCAGGGGGAGGCAGTCGTTCTAGAACACAGGGGGGGACCAGACAGTGACGCAGATCTGTATGTGAGAGCCCATTCACCCGCCAACTGTAATTGTTTTTATCTGGTAAGTGTGATTCTTTTAGGGGGGGTCTGCTTTCTTTTGGGGGTAAACTTAGCAGTACAAAGACAATAATACATTTCAGGAGGTAATTTACACCTTTATAAATCTGGCCTGTCCCCACCCCTATAGGACGGGTTCTGCGCCATGAGAATAGCAGAGCAGATAAGACAATGTGCATCTGAGCCAGTGATAGGATAACACAGAATGTAGATCTTACAGAAAGTGTGAAAATATAAGACATGTCCTGAAAATAAGCCTTAGCGCATCTTTCACAGCAAAAAAATAAAATAAAATCCTGTCATATTTCTGAGAAAACACGGTAGATGCAGGACTCATTACCCTATATCTGCCGGCCTTAAAAGATAAGCCAGCACCCCACCTCATCGCTGACAGGTCAGTGGCCATGTACAAGAGAAAATAATCTGTCAATCACTGAGTGTAGAGAGCTGGAGGTAGGGAAGACGCTGAGGCCGAGAAGCTGTAAGTGCATCCCCACACCCTAAGGAATCTCGAGAAAACACTTTAGAATTTACAGTATTTTTCGGGCCATAAGACGCACCTAGGTTTTAGAGGAGGAAAACAGGATAAAAAAAATTTGGACTGTGGTCACGAGGCACGGTTATGGGGTAATGTCCCCCAATTCTGCACTAATGACCCCAATCCTGAGCCCCTTCCAGGTACATTTGTCCCTCATTCTAGTGTGTATGTTGAACATCCATGTATACATGATCCATGTTGGTATATATAATCATCATCCTGGGCCAATCCTTTTACACAGTGCCTACAAGTAGTATTCAACCCCCTGCAGATTTAGCAGGTTTGATAAGATGCAGATAAGTTAGAGCCTGCAAACTTCAAACAAGAGCAGGATTTATTAACAGATGCATAAATCTTACAAACCAACAAGTTATGTTGCTCAGTTAAATTTTAATGAATTTTCAACATAAAAGTGTGGGTCAATTATTATTCAACCCCTAGGTTTAATATTTTGTGGAATAACCCTTGTTTGCAATTACAGCTAATAATCGTCTTTTATAAGACCTGATCAGGCCGGCACAGGTCTCTGGAGTTATCTTGGCCCACTCCTCCATGCAGATCTTCTCCAAGTTATCTAGGTTCTTTGGGTGTCTCATGTGGACTTTAATCTTGAGCTCCTTCCACACGTTTTCAATTGGGTTAAGGTCAGGAGACTGACTAGGCCACTGCAACACCTTGATTTTTTCCCTCTTGAACCAGGCCTTGGTTTTCTTGGCTGTGTGCTTTGGGTCGTTGTCTTGTTGGAAGATGAAATGATGACCCATCTTAAGATCCTTGATGGAGGAGCGGAGGTTCTTGGCCAAAATCTCCAGGTAGGCCGTGCTATCCATCTTCCCATGGATGCGGACCAGATGGCCAGGCCCCTTGGCTGAGAAACAGCCCCACAGCATGATGCTGCCACCACCATGCTTGACTGTAGGGATGGTATTTTTGGGGTCGTATGCAGTGCCATCCAGTCTCCAAACGTCACGTGTGTGGTTGGCACCAAAGATCTCGATCTTGGTCTCATCAGACCAGAGAACCTTGAACCAGTCTGTCTCAGAGTCCTCCAAGTGATCATGAGCAAAACTGTAGACGAGCCTTGACATGACGCTTTGAAAGTAAAAAAGGTACCTTACGGGCTCGTCTGGAACGGAGACCATTGCGGTGGAGTACGTTACTTATGGTATTGACTGAAACCAATGTCCCCACTGCCATGAGATCTTCCCGGAGCTCCTTCCTTGTTGTCCTTGGGTTAGCCTTGACTCTTCGGACAAGCCTGGCCTCGGCACTGGAGGAAACTTTCAAAGGCTGTCCAGGCCGTGAGGTGAAGTACGTGGCCCCCTCCTGGAGTACGTGGCCCCCTCCTGGAGTACGTGGCCCCCTCCTGGAGTACGTGGCCCCCTCCTGGAGTACGTGGCCCCCTCCTGGAGTACGTGGCCCCCTCCTGGAGTACGTGGCCCCCTCCTGGAGTACGTGGCCCCCTCCTGGAGTACGTGGCCCCCTCCTGGAGTACATGGCCCCCTCCTGGAGTACATGGCCCCCTCCTGGAGTACATGGCCCCCTCCTGGAGTACATGGCCCCCTCCTGGAGTACATGGCCCCCTCCTGGAGTACATGGCCCCCTCCTGGAGTACATGGCCCCCTCCTGGAGTACATGGCCCCCTCCTGGGCAAATCCTGGTATACACGTTTCTCATCACACCCTACACACACACAAAAAAAAAAAAAATAATTAAAACTATTAAACTCACCTTCTCTCCGCTCCCCTGGTGTGTGGTGTCCTCTTCAGATGCCGAACACTTAATTAAGCTTGTAAGCGATGGGAAGCACAAGATGTCACTGCCATGCTCCCCCAGTCACACATGGGCGTCAACTGCCGGAATATTCACTGCTCCCCACGCCCGGGATTATGGACGTGGGGAGCAGTGAATATTCATTTTCTTTACTAGCAGACACACGTGCTCGCCCCAGCTGCCGGCTTTCTGTAGCAACAACTTTGCTCCTGCCTTCTGTGACCTGCTCTTCCACCGACGCTTCACCCAAAGTCACATACATCTGGACCATTAGACGCACACCTGCCCCCCCACTTTCCTCCAAAAAGTTTTTAGGGAAAAGTGTGTCTTATAGTCCACTAAATACAGTAATTTTTCAGTCTTTGGGTCATAAGGGATCAACTAGCCTATTTTTTAAAGGGCTGCATGAGCATGTAAAAAAAATTTTTGGGGGAGGGTGATGGGAAGGTGTAAAAGCTTCTGATCGTTCCTCTTAAGGGGAGGGGAAAAAAAAATAACCTAAAAGTGGACAATCCCTTTAATATGCTAGTACTGATTTGGCCAAAGGGCACATTTTAGGTGCGGTGCAACCCTCCATGTACTTTGTGCAGATACTGAACCTTGTTATTCCGCTCGGCCTCCATTCTGATGCGTGCGGCTTGTTCCCGGGGATGGAGCAGGATGGACTTCCCGGCTAAGACAGTGTTGTCCGTCACCTCATCAGAGTCTAGGAGGAGAAGAAGAATAAAATCACTGCACAGAATGGCTGATTGTGTTAAATAATACATCACATAAGAAGAGTCAGATCAGCATGCGTTCAGTTGATGACGCTGGCTCAAGGAGAACATGTCTGTGTTCATTGTCTTATACATTGATATATCGGCACTGATATACAGCTAATACGGCACAGTCTCTGTATATCCCGAATGAAGACTCCATTAGCAGTCTTTACCTAAATTCCTCTCTTGACAAGCACAGGAGGAATAAGACAAAATATGAGAGTACGGCCCGGAATAAGGACTTGTCCCACATCTAAGGCTTCTGTTCACATTTATGCCGAAAGCATTCGAAAGCACCTTGCAGATCTTTCTAAGGGCAAGGAAGCCTTTGTCTGTCGTTTTTCTCTCTCGCCTTATTAAGGGACACAGGACCATAGTATAATTTTTTTTTTGTTTCGTTTTTCTTTTGCTGGGTCCCCAATGAAGGCTCAGAGAAAGATTTTACGGTGAGTACACAAAAATCTTCCTTTTTTTACCTTATCTGTATCTATATCTGCACAAGAACCAATGGAAATGTAGTATGAAGACCCCCCGTATGCTCCCACAGTCACCCATACAACACAAATACTTAGGGGGAAGACGGGAGAGCGTGACTAAAGGCAGGAGAGAGCGTGACTAAAGGCAGGAGAGAGCGTGACTAAAGGCAGGAGAGAGCGTGACTAAAGGCAGGAGAGAGCGTGGCTAAAGGCAGGAGAGAGCGTGACTAAAGGCAGGAGAGAGCGTGACTAAAAACAGGAGTGTGGATAAAGAAAAAAAAAAAAATGGTCAAACTGGATTTTTGCATTTGCTATAAAAATCGCTTCCTGATAGACCTTATTGGGGGCGGGTGGACACAGAATCGTGGCTATATGCCCGGCCACTGGGTAGAACTAAAAAAGGGTGGCCTCCACCTTATCCTGACGTCATGCCAGATGGTGCCAAAAGCAGTAAGAGAGCAATAAAATACCATGAACCAAGTAACAAGAACTGAATCTGGGGAAGATAACGGTGCTCGAAGGCCATGAGAACTGATCCTAGGAAGGAAAAATACAAAACAAGGTGGAATCTGTGTCCAACGAGAACGGGATTATATGGGAAGTACAAATGATTATCGCATTAATAGCAATGGGGGATACGTCACCGTGGTACGTCCATGAACAGCTCCAGATTGGGGAATACGAAAAAAACCCAGAAACCCTGCAGACCCGGAGTTTTGCAGAACCTCTCCAGCCCAGCTGGAATTGCCAGAGACACAATGAGATTGTGAAAGCCTGGCGACAGTGCAGAGCGATGGCCCGTATGGGTGACCTACCGACCTGGCGATGGAAGTCAGATACCCGACTGCCCACAAGGTCTGACCCTAACCCTAACCCACGAGCAAAAAGGGAGAAGCTCAACCCAAGGAGAAGGCATCAGCTATCGCAGACCAAAGCTACTAGACATAAAAGGTCAATTAGAAGTGGACAACCTTTTAAACTACCGTAATTATTGCTTTACAAGATTTACCGGATAAGTCGAACCCCAAATTTAGAAAAAAAAAAAAAAAAAAGGGGTTTGTCTTACACTCCGGTGGTGTCTTATTGGAAGGAGGGCAGCAGGCGTGGTGGAGCGGGGTAATAAGAAGCAGGGGTGGTGCTGGAGTAGGGCGATGCTGAAGGTGGTGCAGCGGGTGTCTCAGATGCTCTGTGAGCGGTGCGAGCTTCAAAGAAACGGCGCCCAGAGTCAGCCCGTGCGCAGATTGAGCTCTTGGCTCAATGACAAGCTGAGATCTCATCTGTGCACGCGCCACCTCCGGGCACCACATTCCTTAACTCCACTGCTGGGAGATCAATGGGCCGGAGGCGGCGCGTGCAACGATGAGATCTTAAGCCAAGAGCTTCATCTGCGCATGTGCCAACTCCGGGCGCCTTTATTTGAAGCTTGCACAGCCGACAGAGCATTCACCACAGCCAGCACACCACCCTGCTCCACACAGCATTCACCACAGCCAGCACACCACCCTTCTCCACACAGCATTCCCCACAGCCAGCACACCGCCCTGCTCCACACAGCATTCACCACAGCCAGCACACCACCCTTCTCCACACAGCATTCCCCACAGCCAGCACACCGCCCTGCTCCACACAGCATTCACCACAGCCAGCACACCACCCCGCTCCACACAGCATTCACCACAGCCAGCACACCACCCTTCTCCACACAGCATTCCCCACAGCCAGCACACCACCCCGCTCCACACAGCATTCACCACAGCCAGCACACCACCCTTCTCCACACAGCATTCCCCACAGCCAGCACACCACCCCGCTCCACACAGCATTCACCACAGCCAGCACACCACCCCGCTCCACACAGCATTCACCACAGCCAGCACACCACCCCGCTCCACACAGCATTCACCACAGCCAGCACACCACCCTGCTCCACACAGCATTCACCACAGCCAGCACACCACCCTGCTCCACACAGCATTCCCCACAGCCAGCACACCACCCTGCTCCACACAGCATTCCCCACAGCCAGCACACCACCCTGCTCCACACAGCATTCACCACAGCCAGCACACCACCCTGCTCCACACAGCATTCACCACAGCCAGCACACCACCCCGCTCCACACAGCATTCACCACAGCCAGCACACCACCCCGCTCCACACAGCATTCACCACAGCCAGCACACCGCCCCGCTCCACACAGCATTCACCACAGCCAGCACACCACCCCGCTCCACACAGCATTCACCACAGCCAGCACACCGCCCTGCTGGACACAGCATTCACCACAGCCAGCACACCACCCTGCTCCACACAGCATTCACCACAGCCAGCACACCACCCTGCTCCACACAGCATTCACCACAGCCAGCACACCACCCCGCTCCACACAGCATTCACCACAGCCAGCACACCACCCTGCTCCACACAGCATTCACCACAGCCAGCACACCACCCTGCTGGACACAGCATTCACCACAGCCAGCACACCACCCTGCTCCACACAGCATTCACCACAGCATTCACCACAGCCAGCACACCACCCTGCTCCACACAGCATTCACCACAGCATTCACCACAGCCAGCACACCACCCTGCTCCACACAGCATTCACCACAGCATTCACCACAGCCAGCACACCACCCTGCTCCACACAGCATTCACCACAGCCAGCACAACGCCCATTCTCCACCTCCCTGTAAGCTGCATTCACATTAGAAGACGCACCCCTCATTTCGCTTCCACATTTTTGGGAGAAAAAGCAGAGTCTTATAATCCGGAAAATACGGTACTTTGTGTCCTCCTCCCTGCGGCACCAGCCTTAACCCAGTCTAACCACCAATGACACGGACTAGAAACTGAAACAGACACTGACATATATGTTGCGCAGCGACCATCAGCAGAAAAAAAAGGGACATTGATACATGGTGTGAACGAAAGAAAACGGAAACATTTTGCGGAATGTGAGCTACATTTCATACGGTATTGATGGCATCTTGTAAAGCAGGCGTTCACCACCTGAGCCCCGATTTGGAGGAATTACCGATTGCAGACTTGTATCTCTCCTCCTGGATGACGTCTGCAGCTCCGCGATGGCTGGGCAGAGATCCGGACTCCAGGGTGTCGCTGGCCTCGTCTGCCGTCTCCGCTTTGGCGTTCCACTCGTCCTTCTGAGACCGTATTCGGTTTAGTAACCTCTTCAGCACTTTCTTAGACTGAGGCTCTCCGGCTTCTTCTAAACAAAAAAAAAGAAGAGAAAAATCACCTTAAAAAGTTCTAAGTTGCAGCATATGTCAAGAAACGCTTCTGGTGAGAAGACACCAAGATGGTAAATCCCGTCTCCTTACCGCGCCGCTCTTCTGCGGATGAGACGTCGTCCGTTCCTCCAGAATGAGCCACTTCAGGCTCCACAGTCAGATCCAGGTCTTCATCCACGCTGGTCACAGACGGGTCCGGCAGCGGCTGGGGTTTCAGCTGCAGGACCAGGTCACCTCTCATTTCTGAAAAGAAGGGAATTTTGTTTACTTACCGTAAATTCCTTTTCTTCTAGCTCCTATTGGAAGACCCAGACAATTGGGTGTATAGCTTCTGCCTCCGGAGGCCACACAAAGTATTACACTTAAAAAGTGTAACCCCTCCCCTCTGCCTATACACCCCCCCGTGCATCACGGGCTCCTCAGTTTTGGTGCAAAAGCAGGAAGGAGGAAACTTATAAATTGGTCTAAGGTAAATTCAATCCGAAGGATGTTCGGAGAACTGAAACCATGAACCAAAAGAACAATTCAACATGAACAACATGTGTACACAAAAGAACAACAGCCCGAAGGGAACAGGGGCGGGTGCTGGGTCTCCCAATAGGAGGTAGAAGAAAAGGAATTTACGGTAAGTAAACAAAATTCCTTTCTTCTTTGTCGCTCCATTGGGAGACCCAGACAATTGGGACGTCCAAAAGCAGTCCCTGGGTGGGTAAAAGAATACCTCGATAAAAAGAGCCGAAACGGCCCCCTCTTACAGGTGGGCAACCGCCGCCTGAAGGACTCGCCTACCTAGGCTGGCATCTGCCGAAGCATAGGCATGCACCTGATAGTGTTTCGTGAAAGTGTGCAGACTCGACCAGGTAGCTGCCTGACACACCTGCTGAGCCGTCGCCCGGTGCCGCAATGCCCAGGACGCACCCACGGCTCTGGTAGAATGGGCTTTCAGCCCTGAAGGAATCAGAAGCCCAGAAGAACGGTAGGCTTCAAAAATCGGTTCCTTGATCCACCGAGCCAAGGTTGACTTGGAAGCCTGCGACCCCTTACGCTGGCCAGCGACAAGGACAAAGAGTGCATCAGAACGGCGCAGTGGCGCCGTGCGAGACACGTAGATCCGGAGTGCTCTCACTAGATCTAACAAATGCAAATCCTTTTCACATTGGTGAATTGGATGAGGGCAAAATGAAGGCAAGGAGATATCCTGATTGAGATGAAAAGGGGACACCACCTTGGGGAGAAAGTCCGGGACCGGACGCAGAACCACCTTATCCTGGTGAAACACCAGGAAGGGGGCTTTGCATGACAGCGCTGCGAGCTCTGACACTCTTCGGAGTGACGTAACTGCCACTAGAAATGCGACCTTCTGCGAAAGACGTGATAGAGAGACGTCCCGCAGTGGCTCAAAAGGTGGTTTCTGAAGAGCCCGTAGAACCCTGTTAAGATCCCAGGGTTCCATCGGCCGCTTATAAGGTGGGACTATGTGACAAACTCCCTGCAGGAACGTGCGGAGCTGCGGAAGCCTGACTAGACGCTTTTGAAAAAACACGGAAAGCGCCGATACTTGTCCCTTGAGAGAGCCGAGAGACAAACCCTTGTCCATTCCGGATTGAAGGAAGGAAAGAAACGTGGGTAAGGCAAACGGCCAGGGGGTAAACCCCTTATCAGAGCACCAGGCTAAGAAGATCCTCCAAGCCCTGTGACAGATCTTGGCTGACGTTGGTTTCCTGGCCTGTCTCATAGTGGCAATGACCTCTTGAGATAACCCTGAGGACGCTAGGAGCCAGGACTCAATGGCCACGCAGTCAGGTTGAGGGCCGCAGAATTCAGATGGAAAAATGGCCCTTGAGACAGCAAGTCTGGTCGGTCTGGGAGCGCCCACGGTTGACCCACCGTGAGGTGCCACAGGTCCGGGTACCACGACCTCCTCGGCCAGTCTGGAGCGACGAGGATGACGCGGCGGCAGTCGGACCTGATCTTGCGCAACACTCTGGGCAGCATTGCCAGAGGAGGAAATACATAAGGCAGTCGAAACTGCGACCAATCCTGAACTAAGGCGTCCGCCGCCAGAGCTCTGTGATCCTGAGACCGAGCCATGAAGGCCGGGACTTTGTTGTTGTGCCGAGACGCCATGAGATCGACGTCCGGCGTTCCCCAGCGGCAACAGATCTCTTGAAACACGTCCGGGTGAAGAGACCATTCCCCTGCGTCCATGCCCTGGCGACTGAGAAAGTCTGCTTCCCAGTTTTCTACGCCCGGGATGTGAACCGCGGAGATGGTGGAGGCTGTGGCCTCCACCCACAGCAGAATCCGCCGAACTTCTTGGAAGGCTTGACGACTGCGAGTGCCGCCCTGGTGGTTGATGTACGCGACCGCCGTGGCGTTGTCCGACTGTATGCGGATCTGCCTGCCCTCCAGCCACCAATGGAACGCTTTTAGGGCTAGATATACTGCCCTTATCTCCAGAACATTGATCTGAAGGGAGGACTCTGTCGGAGTCCAGGTTCCCTGAGCCTTGTGGTGGAGAAAAACCGCTCCCCACCCTGACAGACTCGCGTCCGTCGTGACCACAGCCCAGGATGGGGGCAGGAAAGATTTTCCCTTCGACAGAGAAGTGGGAAGAAGCCACCACTGAAGAGAGGTCTTGGCTGCCAGAGAAAGAGAGACGTTCTTGTCTAAGGACGTCGACCTCTTGTCCCATTTGCGGAGAATGTCCCATTGGAGAGGACGCAGATGAAACTGCGCAAAGGGAACTGCCTCCATTGATGCCACCATCTTCCCCAGGAAGTGCATGAGGCGCCTCAAGGGGTGTGACTGGGCCCGAAGGAGAGATTGCACCCCTGTTTGCAGCGAACGCTGTTTGTCCAGCGGTAGCTTGACTATCGCTGAGAGAGTATGAAACTTCATCCCGAGGTAAGTCAGAGATTGGGTCGGAGTCAATTTTGACTTTGGGAAATTGATGATCCACCCGAACCTCTGGAGAGTCTCCAGAGTCACGGACACACTGTGTTGACATGCCACCCGGGAGGGTGCCTTGACTAGAAGATCGTCTAAGTAAGGGATCACCGAGTGGCCCTGAGAGTGTAGGACCGCCACCACTGCTGCCATGACCTTGGTGAATACCCGTGGGGCTGTCGCCAGGCCGAAAGGCAGTGCCACGAACTGAAGGTGTTCGTCCCCGATGGCGAAACACAGGAAGCGTTGATGCTCTGGAGCGATCGGCACATGGAGATTGGCATCCCTGATGTCGATTGATGCTAGGAAGTCCCCTTGGGACATCGAAGCGATGACAGAGCGGAGGGATTCCATGCGAAACCGCCTGGTTGTCACATGTTTGTTGAGCAATTTGAGGTCCAAAACTGGACGGAATGAACCGTCCTTTTTTGGTACCACGAACAGGTTGGAGTAAAAACCGCGGCCCCGTTCCTGAAGGGGAACGGGGATCACAACTCCTTCTGTCTTCAGAGTGTCCACCGCTTGAGAAAGTGCTACGGTTCGCTCGGGGGGCGGAGATGTTCTGAAAAAACGAGTCGGAGGACGAGAGCTGAACTCTATCCTGTAACCGTGAGACAGAATGTCCCTCACCCATCGGTCTTGGACATGTGGCCACCAGGCGTCGCAAAAGCGGGAG
This sequence comes from Anomaloglossus baeobatrachus, assembly GCF_048569485.1. Taxonomy (NCBI): domain Eukaryota; kingdom Metazoa; phylum Chordata; class Amphibia; order Anura; family Aromobatidae; genus Anomaloglossus; species Anomaloglossus baeobatrachus. The sequence goes on along the minus strand of NC_134354.1, from coordinate 781,013,266 downwards.
AGCCTGCCACCGACCGAGGATGTGGTTTGGGGAGGCCGAAAGTCATGAGGAGGCCGCCTTGGAGACGGCGCCTCCGGCGGTCTTTGGAGGACGTGACTTAGACCGCCATGCAGAAGAGTTTCTCTGGCTCTTCTGTGGCCTGTTGGACGAGGAGGATTGGGATCTGACTGAGGGCCGAAAGGACCGAAACCTCGCTTGAATTTTTCGTTGCTGAGGTCTCTTTGGTTTGGGCTGGGGTAAGGACGAGTCCTTTCCCTTGGATTGCTTAATAATTTCATCCAGTTGCTCGCCAAACAATCGGTCGCCTGAAAAAGGCAAACCGGTCAAGAACTTCTTGGAAGCAGAGTCTGCCTTCCATTCGCGTAGCCACATGGCCCTGCGGACTGCCACCGAATTGGCGGATGCTACCGCTGTACGGCTAGCCGAGTCCAGGACAGCATTCATGGCGTAGGATGAAAATACAGACGCCTGAGAAGTCAAAGACGCAACTTGCGGAGCCGAGGTACGGGTGACCGCATTAATCTCAGACAGACAAGCTGAGATAGCCTGGAGTGCCCACACCGCTGCAAAGGCTGGGGCAAAGGACGCGCCTATGGCTTCATAGATGGATTTCATTAGGAGCTCTATCTGCCTGTCCGTGGCATCCTTGAGCGTAGAACCGTCCGCCACTGCCACTACGGATCTAGCCGCCAGTCTAGAGACTGGAGGATCCACCTTGGGACATTGAGCCCAACCCTTAACTACGTCAGAGGGGAAGGGGTAACGTGTGTCATTAAGGCGTTTAGTAAAGCGCTTGTCCGGGAAAGCCCTGTGCTTCTGTACAGCATCTCTGAAGTTCGAGTGATCGAAGAAAGCACTCCGAGAACGTTTGGGAAACCTAAACTGGTGCTTCTCCTGCTGTGCGGCCGACTCCTCTATAGGTGGAGGTGGGGGAGACAGATCTAGCACCTGGTTGATGGACGCTATAAGGTCATTTACTATGGCGTCCCCTTCAGGTGTATCAAGATTAAGAGCAACGTCAGGGTCAGAGTCCTGGGCTGCGACCTCCGCCTCATCCTCTACAGAGTCCTCAAGCTGAGACCCCGAACAGCGTGACGAAGTCGGGGAAGATTCTAATCGAGCCCGCTTAGCCGGTCTGGGACTGCGGTCTGTGCCGGAGTCCTCCACATAATAACTAGAGGCCACCTCAGGCGCACGCTTTGTCGCAGAGCGAGAGGGGCCTGGGGGCGATCCCGCAGTGCCCGGGGCCTGTGTAAGGGCCGGTCTAGACTGCAAGGCTTCTAGTATCTTAGCAGACCATTTGTCCATAGACTGAGCCATGGATTGTGACAGTGACTCAGAGAGTTTGTCAGCTAAAATTGCAAACTCTGTCCCTGCCACCTGGACAGGGGTCACCGGCGGTTCTACCTGGGCCGAGGGTCCCACCAGTGTCCCAGGCTCCGGCTGAGCGAGTGCCCCAGGGCCAGAGCATTGCTCACAGTGAGGGTAGGTGGAACCTGCAGGTAGCATAGCCGCACAAGAGGTACAGGTTGCAAAATAACCCTGTGTCTTGGCCCCCTTGCTCCTTGTGAACGACATGCTGTTGTCTCCCAGGAGCACTGAGGGATATATAGCCACAAGCTACAGCCGAACCGAGAAATGTATACAACTATAATATATATATATATATATATATATATATATATATATATATATATATATATATATATATATATATATATATATATATATATATATATATATATATATATATATATATATATATATATATATATATATATATATACAGCTCGGCACTCTATGGGGCCCAGCACCGGGTGACCGGTGTCTTACCGACCGCTCATGCGGCGTGTGGCCCCCAGATTCCCTGCCTCGGGTCTCCCAGAGATGCAGCCAGAAGTCCTCCACCGGCAGAATGCACTTAAAACATGGCTGCCGGCGTTCACAGGGGAGGAGGGAGCCGTGGGCGTTACAATAAAAGTGCGGGAATCTGGCCCCAGAGTGATTAGTGAGGGGGGCGGAGGACAGCTAAGTGTGCTCCAGCCCTCACTGTCGGCGTCATACCGACCGTCCCGCCGTTCCCCCTGACTGGCAGGCCCGGGGGCGGGAGTTCAATGCACTAGGCCGCAAAAGCCGGGGACTAAAGTTAAAACCGCAGCCGGCAAGCAGGCGCTGTCGGCGCGGTAGTCCCGGTCTCAAACCCACATCGCCGTCGCTGCAGCGTCTGAGGCAAAGGTGCTCCATGCACCGTCCCCAAGGGGACACAGAGTACCTGTAGATGCAGGGCCCTGTCCCTGATGATACTCAGTCTCCTGTCCGTCAGAATCCCACAGGGGCTGCGGAGGGAGGCCCGGTCCCATGCCTGGATGACCGGATAGGATCCCACTTCACCCAGAGCCCCTAAGGGATGGGGAAGGAAAACGGCATGTGGCTCCAGCCTGTGTACCCGCAATGGGTACCTCAACCTTAACAACACCGCCGACTTAGTGGGGTGAGAAGGGAGCATGCCGGGGGCCCTGTTAGGGGCCCTCTTTTCTTCCATCCGATATAATCAGCAGCTGCTGCTGACTAAAATGGGAGCATGAGTGCATGTGTGCCTCCTTCAACACAAAGCATAAAACTGAGGAGCCCGTGATGCACGGGGGGGGTGTATAGGCAGAGGGGAGGGGTTACACTTTTTAAAGTGTAATACTTTGTGTGGCCTCCGGAGGCAGAAGCTATACACCCAATTGTCTGGGTCTCCCAATGGAGCGACAAAGAAAGCATAAAAACTAAAAGTTAAAAAAAAAAAAAAAGGAGTGATCTCCCTGGATTAGATAGATCCAATTATTATATTCCTCCTTTTTAAAAAAGTAAAACTCATCCTCGCCTCCGGTGCTGTTCCAGCGGCGTCTGCACGGTCACTCCCGGGGATTGCGTACCAGTGTGACGTCACGCGATCCCTTCGGCCAATCAGCGGCCGCACCACTCTTCCTGCCTTACTTGCATACGGAGGAAGCGAACGCTGCTGCTGTCTTTCTTCCTCAGAATGTATGTGATGCGTCAGCATGACACTTATCGGCCGCAGAAATCGCATGACGTCACACCGTGACGCAATCGCGGGAGAGATTGCGCAGACAATGCTGGAACAGCACCAGCGGTGAAAATATGTGCTATCATTACAAGGGAAATATACAAAATGTGACGGGGCTGTCCAAACAGCAGACAACCCCTTGAACAAATTGTGAGGGAGTCAAACAGCAAGTGATGAATTCCTCAGCAGCATTGCCACTCTATTTATTTTGGTTGGATGGTTTCCTGAGTCCCCCAATGAAGTGATAGAAAGGGGATTTCTGGTTTCCAATTTGTTAAAAAAAAAAAAAAAAAAATAATCAGTTTTATTCACCCTCCCCAGGTCCAGCACCGAGACTCAAATATCGAGTAGACCTGGCTCACTATATGGTAGGGTGCTCAGGAGAAAACAGTCAACTGAAATCCAAAATAAATCTCCGGCACTCCAATTGGAGAAAAAAGACCACAGTCTGGGTTTCTTTGGTGCTTTTTATTGTAAAAATGTAAATGAAAAAGTCTGTCTCAACGTTTCGGTCTCGGTGGGACCTTTATCAAGAGTTCTATCAGACTAAATAAAAAGGAATACAAAGAAAATATTACATAAACAATACATGAACACGACATGAACAAAGTACATGATGTGGTTCAAACGCTCAAGTTTATATACAAAGTGCATAATGAAAAGTGCATGATACGGATATCTGTGCCTGAAGAAAATATCATATGCAAAAAGTATCAATAGGTAAAAAAAATACCCAGTATCAGAATGGCAATAATCCAAGAACTGTGGAGTACTCTAAGTAAATTGTTGTATATACACGAAGAGGTGACGGGAATGGGGGGGGGGGGGGGGGGGGGGAGAGGGAGGGGAAAGGGGAAAACAAGGTACACATACCTAAGGCATTAGTTAGTATATGAATCGCACCAATATGGAACCGTGAGGGTCATCACAAAAGAAGGGAATTTTGTTTACTTACCGTAAATTCCTTTTCTTCTAGCTCCAATTGGGAGACCCAGACAATTGGGTGTATAGCTATTGCCTCTGGAGGCCACACAAAGTATTACACTTAAAAGTGTAAGGCCCCTCCCCTTCTGGCTATACACCCCCAGTGGGATCACTGGCTCACCAGTTTTAGTGCCAAAGCAAGAAGGAGGAAAGCCAATAACTGGTTTAAAGACCAATTCAATCCGAGGAAACATCGGAGAACTGAACCATACCACATGAACAACATGTGTACCCGAAAAAACAGAAAAACCCCGAGAAAACAGGGCGGGTGCTGGGTCTCCCAATTGGAGCTAGAAGAAAAGGAATTTACGGTAAGTAAACAAAATTCCCTTCTTCTTTGTCGCTCCATTGGGAGACCCAGACAATTGGGATGTCCAAAAGCAATCCCTGGGTGGGTAAAAGAATACCTCATGATAGGGCCGTCAAACGGCCCTCTCCTACAGGTGGCCAACCGCCGCCTGAATGACTTATCTACCTAGGCTGGCGTCTGCCGAAGCGTAGGTATGCATCTGATAATGCTTGGTAAAAGTAAGTAGACTCGACCAGGTGGGTGCCTGACACACCTGCTGAGCCGTAGCCTGGTGCCGTAATGCCCAGGATGCACCCACGGCTCTGGTAGAATGGGCCTTCGGCCTTGAGAGAACCAGAAGCCCAGTAGAACTGTAGGTTTCAAGAATTGGTTCCTCGAGCCCCCGAGCAAGGGTGGATCTGGAAGCTTGCGACTGTTTACGCCGACCAGCGACAAGGACAAAAAGTGCATCCGGGTGGCGCAGGAGCGCCATGCGGGAAGTAGAACCTGAGTGCTCTCACCAGAACCAACAGATGCAAATCTTTCTGAAATTGATGGACTGGACGAGGACACAAAGAAGGTGAGGTGATATCCTGATTGATATGAAAATGGGATACCACCTTAGGGAGAAATTCCGGAACCGGACGCAGAACTACCCTGTCCTGGTGAAGGACCAGGAAGGGAGTTTGTATGAGAGCGTTGCTAGCTCGGAAACTCTCCTAAGAGACGAGACCGTTACTAGAAGGCCACTTCCCGTGAAAAACGGGAAGGGAGACATCCTTCAAAGGCTCGAAAGGCGGCATCTGGAGAGCAATTAGAACCTTGTTCAGATCTCAGGGCTCTAACGGCCGCTTGTACGGAGTGCTGAGAAGACAAACTCCCCGTAGGAACGTGCGTACCTGAGGAAGTCGTCGTTTCTGAAAAAATACAGATAGCGCTGAGACTTGTCCCTAAAGGGAACTGAGCGACAACCCATTTTCCTACCCAGATTGCAGGAAGGAAGGAAACATAGACGATGCAACCGGCCAGGGAGAAACACCCTGCGCCGAGCACCGAGATAAGAACATCTTCCACGTCCTGTGGTCAATCTTGGCGGACGTTGGTATGCTAGCCTGTCTCATGGTGGCAACCACGTCCTGAGGTAATCCTGACGACACTAGGTTCCAGGACTCAATGCCACACCATCCGGTTGAGGGCCGTAGAATTCAAATGGAAGAATGGCCCTTGAGACAGCCAGTCTGATTGGTCTGGTAGTGCCCCCGGTTAGCCTACCGTGAGGCACCACAGAACCGAGTACCACAACATCCTCGGCCAATTTGTAGCGACGAGGATGGCGCGGCCGCAGTCGGTGTTGATCTAGCGCAGTACTCTGGGCAACAATGCCAGAGGTGGCACCTAAGGTAGCTGGAACTGCGACCAATGCTGAACTAAGGCGTTTGCCGCCAGAGCTCGATGATTGTGAAACCGTGCCATGAAGCTGGCACATTGTTGTTGTGCCGTGACGCCATTAGATCGACGTCCGGCCCCTGTCAGCGGCGCCAGATCTCCTGAAACCCGTCCGGGTGAGGAGACCATACTCTTTCGGCCACACCTCAGCGACTTAGGAAGTCAGCTTCCTAGTTTCCACACTTGGGATGTGAATTGTGGATATGGTGGATGCCGTGTCTTCCACCCACATCAGAACCTGCCGGACTTCCTGAAAGGCTTGCCGGTTGCGCGTTCTTCCTTGGTGGTTGATGTATGCCACCGCTGTGGAGCTGTCCGACTGAAGTCGGATATGCTTGCTTTCCAGCCGCTGTTGGAAGGATTGTAGGGCAAGATACACTGCTCTGTGTTCAAGAACATTGATCTGAAGAGTGGACTCTTGATGAGTCCACGTACCCTGAGCGCTGTAGTGGAGAAAAACTGCTCCCCACCCTGATAGACTCGCGTCTGTCGTAACTATCGCCCAGGACGGGGATAGGAAGGACCTTCTTTTTGACCAAGAGGTGAGAAGAAGCCACCACCGTAGAGATTCCTTGGCCGCCTGAGAAAGAACGACGACTCTGTTGAGGGACGTCGACTCCTCGTCCCATTGGCGGAGAATGTCCCATTGTAGTGGACGCAGTAAAACTGCGCGAAAGGAACTGCCTCCATTGCTACCATCTTACGTAGGAAGTGCATGAGGCGTCTCAATGTGTGCGACTGGTTCTTAAAGAAGAGCTTGCAGCCCGTAGTGAATGCTGTTTGTCTAGCGGCAGCTTCACTATCGCTGAGAGAGTAAGAAACTCTATGCCTAGATATGTTATCGATAGGGTCGGGGTCGGATCTGACTTTAAAAAGTTGAAGATCCACCCAAAACTCTAGAGAGTCTCCAGCGCAACGTTCGGGCAGTGTTGGCATGTTTCCTAAGAGAGTGCCTTGACAAGTAGATCGTCTAAATACGGGACCACAGAGTGACCCTGAGAGTGCAGGACTGTGACTACTGCTGCCCTGACCTTGGCGAAGACCAGTTGGACTGTCGCTAGCCGGAAGGTAGAGCTACGAACAGAGGGTGTTCGTCTCCTATAACGAAGCGTAGAAACGCTAGTGCTCTGGATCAATCGGCACGTGTGGATAAGCATCCTTGATGCCTAATGATGCTAGGAAATATCCTTGGGACCTTGAGGCGATGACATGGCGGAGGATTCCATCCGGAACCGCCTGGTGTCCACGAGCTTGCTGAGCATTTTTAGATCCAGAACGGGACGGAACGGCCCGTTGTTATAGGTACCGCAAATAATTTGGGGTAAAAACCGTGACCTTGTTCCTGAAGAGGAACGGGGGTCATCACTCTTTCTGCCTATAGAGTGCACCCTGTTTGCAGAAGAGCAGCGGCCCGGCCGGGAGGTGGAGAAATTCTGAAGAATCGAGTTGGAGGACGAGAAGTGAGCTCTATCCTGTACCCGTGAGACAGAATGTCTCACACTCAATGGTCATTGACCTATGGCAGCTAAATATCGCCAAGGCGGGAGAGCCTGCTACCGACCGAGGCCGCAAGTCATGAGGAAGCCGCCTTGGAAGCGGGTTTTCAGACTGTCGCTTTTTTGGGCGAGACTGAGCCCGCTAAGAATCTTAGCTCCTCTGATCCTTTTGAGTCCACATTGGACGAGGAAAAATGGGACCTGCCCGAGCCTCGAAAAGGCCGAAAACCCCGACTGCCTCTTGCTCTGTTGGGGTTTGTTGTGTCCGGGCTGAGGAAAGGATGAATCCTTACCCCTGGACTGTTTGATGGTTACATCCAACGCTCACCAAACAGTCGGTCAGCAGAAAAAGGCAACTGGTTAGGCAACCTTTTTTGAAAGCAGAATCTGCCTTCCATTCACTTAACGAGCAGACCAGGCTCTGCTTAAAAACACGGAGTAGCGGAGGCTACCGCCGCACGGTTCGCAGAGTCCAGGACAGCCTGAATCGCGTAAGAAACAAATGCAGACATTTGAGAGGTTAAGGATGCCACCTGCGGCACAGATGTACGTGTAACCGTGTCAATCTGTGTAAGACAAGCTGAAATAGCTTGGAGTGCCCCAAGGGAGAGAATGCCGGAGCCAACGGTGCGCCGACAGCCTCATAGATGGCTTTCGACCAGAGATCCATCTGTCTGTCAGTGGCATCTTTGAGTTTGCAGTTCCATCTCCCACTGCAACTATGGATCTAGCTACAAGCCTGGAGATTGGAGGATGCCGCTCGGGACATTGGGTCCAGTCCTTGACCAAGTCAGGGGACAGGGATAACGTGTATCCTAAGCCGTTTGGAGAAGCGCATATCTGGATAAGCGTGGTGTTCCTGGACTGCCTCTCTGAAGGCAGAGTGGTCCAGAAAAATACGTGAAGCTGACTCCTCCACTGGAGGAGCTGTGAGAAATAACCCACATTCTATAGATGGACGCTATAAGATTATTTACTATGGCGTCACAATCAGGTGTATCCAGATTGAGAGCGGTCTCAGGATCAGAATCCTGAGCCGCTACTTCCGCCTCATTACACAGCGAGTCCTTCTGTTAGGACCCTGATGAAACCGAGGCCGCTCATAGCGAGCCCACTTAGGCTGTCTGGGACTGACGTCCGTGCAGAGCCGTGACTCTGGGATGCGTGTAACATTCCCGGAGCTGTTAGTTATTCACACTGAGGGGGGCCATGGATCAATGATTCAACAGTGCCCATATTGTGAGAGACATGTCCGGACTGCTAGGCTTCTAGTATCATAGCCATAGTCTCAGAAAAACTGTCAGTAAATACTGCAGACACCGTCCTCATCCCCTGGCCATTAGTGCATACAATGGGAGTCTATGTAATGCCGGCCATATAGCCGTACATGCTGTACCAGCTGTATAGAAAAACATGTGGTTCTGCACCTTTGTTTTACACAGAGAATATGCTGATAACTCCTCCGCATAATCCAGGAGGGTATATACAACGTGCGACCAAACAGTGCAATGTATATAGTACAAGCATATCTATAAGTGCACTTCTGCACTAGTGGGGTTAGCACCACAGGTGCTGCTTAACGCCTGTTACAGCGATTGTGTGACTATCAGAATGCCAGGGTCTTCCACACTTGTCTCTGTATCGTACAGAAACTGACACTAATGGCTGCCGGTGTCCTTGTAGAGAAGGAAGCCGTGGGCGTGCCTGAGAAAGTGCGGGAATCCGGATTCACAGTGCACACAGTGAGAGGGGTGGAGTATGCAAAACATACTCCAGCTCTCAGCTCTGCTCTATGCAGCGTCACGCCCCTACCCTGACTGTCAGGGCTGTGGGCGGTAACGAAGGGAGCTAGGCCCAGAAGCCGGGGACTCGAGTTAACAGCGCGGCCGCCGTAAAAGCGCGGGCCGCGCTGAAGTCCCCGGCGCACCACAAGTGCCAGCCGCGCCGCAGTTCCAGCGGCCGGCGCGACCGATTCATAGAAGTGGCCAGCGTCCCGCCCCTCTCCTGACTGGCAGGTCTGGGGGCGGGAACGAACGGAAGCAGGCCGCAAAAGCCGGGGACTCTAGTTATCAGCGCGGCCGCCGTAAAAGCGCGGGCCGCGCTGAAGTCCCCGGCGCACCACAAGTGCCAGCCGCGCCGCTGCCAGCGGCCGGCGCGACCGATTCCTGGAAGTGGCCAGCGTCCCGCCCCTCTCCTGACTGGCAGGTCTGGGGGCGGGAACGAACGGAAGCAGGCCGCAAAAGCCGGGGACTCTAGTTATCAGCGCGGCCGCCGTAAAAGCGCAGGCCGCGCTGAAGTCCCCGGCGCACTACAAGTGCCAGCCGCGCCGCAGTCCCAGCGGCCGGCGCGACCAATTCCCATTAGTGAGCCTGCTTCAGCAAAGCTGAATGAGGCCATGGCACAGGCGCCGCAGCGCTGATGTCCCCCGGCGCACTACAACACCCAGCATGCTGCGGTGTGAGCGCCAAATGCACGGGGACACAGAGTACCTTGAGGAAGCAGGGCCATGTCCCTGATGTACTCCGCTCCATCCAGCATCTTCTCCAGGGGCTGTAGATGGAGCACGGTCTCAGTGCCTGGAGACCAGTAAATCCCACTTCACCCAGAGCCCTGTAAAAAGGGATGGGGAAGGAATCAGCATGTGGGCTCCTGCCGCCGTACCCGCAATGGGTACCTCAACCTTACAAACACCTCCGACATACAGTGGGGTGAGAAGGGAGCATGCTGGGGGCCCTGTATGTGTCCTCTTTTCTTCCATCCGACATAGTCAGCAGCTGCTGCTGACTAAAAAGTGGAGCTATGCGTGGATGTGTTGCCTCCTTCGCACAAAGCACAAAACTGGTGAGCCAGTGATCCCACTGGGGGTGTATAGCCAGAAGGGGAGGGGCCTTACACTTTTAAGTGTAATACTTTGTGTGGCCTCCAGAGGCAATAGCTATACACCCAATTGTCTGGGTCTCCCAATGGAGCGACAAAGAAAGGTGAGGTAAGTGTGAGCACCAAATGAAAAGACAAGATGTCCATTAAGAAATCATATAAATTCTATAGTACACAAACATCTATCAGGTGTATAAGGATACCTGTGACGATATACTGAATATCAAAGTCAGCCGGTGGGTGTTGCCCGATGAATCGTGCAATGACGTTCTGCGAGGGTAGGAAAACACAGTCCAAAACTGGGTGAGAGATAGTGGATGAGCAAAAAGGGGGGATAAAAAAAAGAGAGTAAAAAAAGGTGGGGGGGGGATTATATGTTAGGGTGATATATAGGATTGCAGCCATGAGTCAAGAAAGAAGGGAATTTTGTTTACTTACCGTAAATTCCTTTTCTTCTAGCTCCTATTGGGAGACCCAGACAATTGGGTGTATAGCTTCTGCCTCCGGAGGCCACACAAAGTATTACACTTAAAAAGTGTAACCCCTCCCCTCTGCCTATACACCCCCCCGTGCATCACGGGCTCCTCAGTTTTGGTGCAAAAGCAGGAAGGAGAAAACTTATAAATTGGTCTAGGGTAAATTCAATCCGAAGGATGTTCGGAGAGCTGAAGACCATGAACCAAAAGAACAATTCAACATGAACAACATGTGTACACAAAAGAACAACCAGCCCGAAGGGCACAGGGGCAGGTGCTGGGTCTACCAATAGGAGCTAGAAGAAAAAGGAATTTACGGTAAGTAAACAAAATTCCCTTCTTCTGTCGCTCCATTGGGAGACCCAGACAATTGGGACGTCCAAAAGCAGTCCCTGGGTGGGTAAAAGAATACCTCGATAAAAAGAGCCGAAACGGCCCCCTCTTACAGGTGGGCAACCGCCGCCTGCAGGACTCGCCTACCTAGACTGGCATCTGCCGAAGCATAGGTATGCACCTGATAGTGTTTCGTGAAAGTGTGCAGACTAGACCACGTAGCTGCCTGACACCTGCTGAGCCGTAGCCCGGTGCCGCAATGCCCAGGACGCACCCACGGCTCTGGTAGAATGGGCTTTCAGCCCTGAAGGAAGCGGAAGCCCAGAAGAACGGTAGGCTTCAAGAATCGGTTCCTTGATCCACCGAGCCAAGGTTGACTTGGAAGCCTGGGAACCCTTACGCTGGCCAGCGACAAGGACAAAGAGCGCATCTGAACGACGCAGGGGCGCCGTGCGAGAAATGTAGAGCCGGAGTGCTCTCACGAGATCTAAGGAGTGCAAATCCTTTTCACATTGGTGAACTGGATGAGGGCAAAAAGAAGGTAAGGAGATATCCTGATTGAGATGAAAAGGGGATACCACCTTAGGGAGAAATTCCGGGACAGGACGCAGAACCACCTTATCCTGGTGAAAAACCAGGAAGGGGGCTTTGCATGACAGCGCTGCAAGCTCCGACACTCTTCGGAGTGATGTAACTGCCACTAGAAATGCCACCTTCTGCGAAAGACGTGATAGAGAGACATCCCGCAGCGGTTCGAAAGGTGGTTTCTGAAAAGCCGTTAGGACCCTGTTAAGGTCCCAGGGTTCCAGCGGACGCTTGTAAGGTGGGACTATGTGGCAAACTCCCTGCAGGAACGTGCGGACCTGCGAAAGCCTGGCCAGGCGCTTTTGAAAAAATACGGAGAGCGCCGATACTTGTCCCTTGAGAGAGCCGAGTGACAAACCCTTGTCCATTCCGGATTGGAGGAAGGAAAGAAAAGTGGGTAAGGCAAACGGCCTGGGAGAAAAACCATTATCAGAGCACCAGGATAAGAAGATCCGCCAAGATCTGTAATAGATCTTGGCGGACGTAGGTTTCCTGGCCTGTCTCATAGTGGCAATGACATCCTGAGAGAATCCTGAAGACGCTAGGAGCCAGGACTCAATGGCCACACAATGAGGTTGAGGGCCACGGAATTCAGATGGAAAAACGGCCCTTGTGACAGCAAGTCTGGGCGGTCTGGAAGCGCCCACGGTTGACCCACCGTGAGATGCCAAAGATCCGGGTACCACGATCGCCTCGGCCAATCTGGAGCGACGAGAATGGCGCGACGACAGTCGGACCTGATCTTGCGTAACACTCTGGGCAGCATCGCCAGGGGAGGAAATACATAAGGCAGGCGAAACTGCGACCAATCCTGAACTAAAGCGTCCGCCGCCAGAGCTCTGTGATCCTGAGACCGTGCCATGAAGGCCGGGACCTTGTTGTTGTGTCGTGACGCCATAAGATCGACGTCCGGCGTTCCCCAGCGGCGACAGATCTCTCGAAACACGTCTGGGTGAAGAGACCATTCCCCCACATCCATGCCCTGACGACTGAGAAGAAGGGAATTTTGTTACTTACCGTAAATTCCTTTTCTTCTAGCTCCAATTGGGAGACCCAGACGATTGGGTGTATAGCTACTGCCTCCGGAGGCCACACAAAGTATTACACTAAAAAGTGTAAGGCCCCTCCCCTTCTGCATATACACCCCCCGTGGGATCACGGGCTCCTCAGTTTTAGTGCAAAAGCAAGAAGGAGGAAAGCCAATAACTGGTTAAACAAATTCAATCCGAAGGAACATCGGAGAACTGAAACCATTCAACATGAACAACATGTGTACCCGAAAAAAACAAAAATCCCGAAGGAAACAGGGCGGGTGCTGGGTCTCCCAATTGGAGCTAGAAGAAAAGGAATTTACGGTAAGTAACAAAATTCCCTTCTTCTTCGGCGCTCCATTGGGAGACCCAGACGATTGGGACGTCCAAAAGCAGTCCCTGGGTGGGTAAATTAATACCTCAAGTTAGGGCCGTAAAACAGCCCTTCCCTACATGGAGGCAACCGCCGCCTGCAGGACTCTTCTACCTAGGCTGGCATCCGCCTAAGCGTAGGTATGCACCTGATAATGTTTGGTGAAAGTGTGCAGACTCGACCAGGTAGCTGCCTGGCACACCTGCTGAGCCGTAGCCTGGTGCCGTAATGCCCAGGACGCACCCACGGCTCTTGGTAGAATGGGCCTTCAGCCCTGATGGAACCGGAAGCCCAGCAGAACGGTAGGCTTCAAGAATTGGTTCCTTGATCCATCGAGCCAGGGTGGATTTGGAAGCCTGCGACCCTTTACGCTGACCAGAGTCAAGTACAGAGAGTGCATCCGAGCGGCGCAGGGGCGCCGTGCGGGAAATGTAGATTCTGAGTGCTCTCACCAGATCCAACAAATGCAAATCCATTTCATATCGATGAACTGGATGAGGACAAAAGGAAGGTAAGGAGATATCCTGATTGAGATGAAAGGGGGATACCACCTTAGGGAGAAACTCCGGAATCGGGCGCAGCACTACCTTGTCTTGGTGAAACACCAGGAAGGGAGCTTTGGCTGACCGCGCTGCTAGCTCGGACACTCTCCGAAGAGATGTGACCGCTACCAGAAAGGCCACTTTCTGTGAAAGTCGAGAAAGTGAAACATGCCTCAGAGGCTCGAAGGACGGCTTCTGGAGAGCAATTAGTACCCTGTTCAGATCCCATGGGTCTAACGGCCTCTTGTACGGAGGGACAATGTGACAAACCCCCTGCAGGAACGTGCGTACCTGAGGAAGTCGTGCTAGGCGCTTCTGAAATAATACAGACAGCGCTGGGACTTGTCCTTTAAGGGAGCCGAGCGACAAACCTTTTTCCAAACCAGATTGCAGGAAGGAAAGAAAAGTAGGCAATGCAAATGGCCAGGGAGACACTCCCTGCTGATAAGAATATCTTCCACGTCCTGTGGTAGATCTTGGCAGACGTCGGCTTCCTAGCCCGTCTCATGGTGGCAATGACGTCTTGAGATAATCCTGAAGACGCTAGGATCCAGGACTCAATGGCCACACAGTCAGGTTCAGGGCCGTAGAATTCAGATGGAAAAACGGCCCTTGGGACAGTAAGTCTGGCCGGTCTGGTAGTGCCCACGGTTGGCCGACCGTGAGATGCCACAGATCCGGGTACCACGACCTCCTCGGCCAGTCTGGGGCGACGAGGATGGCACGGCGGCAATCGGAGCTGATCTTGCGTAGCACTCTGGGCAACAGTGCCAGAGGGGGAAACACATAGGGTAGCTGGAACTGCGACCAATCCTGAACTAAGGCGCCTGCCGCCAGAGCTCTTTGATCGTGAGACCGCGCCATGAAAATCGGGACCTTGTTGTTGTGCCGAGACGCCATTAGGTCGACGTCCGGCATCCCCCAGCGGCTACAGATTTCCTGAAACACGTCCGGGTGCAGAGACCATTCCCCTGCGTCCATACCCTGGCGACTGAGGAAGTCTGCTTCCCAGTTTTCTACGCCCGGGATGTGAACTGCGGATATGGTGGATGCTCTGTCTTCCACCCACATCAGAATCCGCCGGACTGCCTGGGAGGCTTGCCGACTGCGTGTTCCGCCTTGGTGGTTGATGTATGCCACCGCTGTGGAGTTGTCCGACTGAATTCGGATCTGTTTGCCTTCCAGCCACTGCTGGAAGGCTTGCAGGGCAAGATACACTGCCCAGATTTCCAGAACATTGATCTGAAGGGTGGACTCCTGCTGAGTCCACGTACCCTGAGCCCTGTGGTGGAGAAAGACTGCTCCCCACCCTGACAGACTCGCGTCTGTCGTGACCACCGCCCAGGATGGGGGTAGGAAGGACTTTCCTTTTGACAATGAGGTGGGAAGAAGCCACCACTGAAGAGAGTCCTTGACCGTCTGAGAAAGGGAGACGTTCCTGTCTAGGGACGTCGACTTCCCATCCCATTGGCGGAGAATGTCCCATTGCAGTGGACGCAGATGAAACTGCGCGAAAGGGACTGCCTCCATTGCTGCTACCATCTTCGCTAGGAAGTGCATGAGGAGTCTTAAGGGGTGTGACTGGCCTTGAAGGAGAGACTGCACCCCCGTCTGTAGTGAACGCTGTTTGTCCAGCGGAAGCT
This sequence comes from Anomaloglossus baeobatrachus, assembly GCF_048569485.1. Taxonomy (NCBI): domain Eukaryota; kingdom Metazoa; phylum Chordata; class Amphibia; order Anura; family Aromobatidae; genus Anomaloglossus; species Anomaloglossus baeobatrachus. Next base: position 780,998,118 of record NC_134354.1, on the reverse strand, counting down.
TCACTATCGCTGAGAGAGTATGAAACTCCATGCCAAGATATGTCAGCGATTGGGTCGGTGTCAGATTTAACTTTGAAAAGTTGATGATCCACCCGAAACTCTGGAGAGTCTCCAGCGCAACGTTCAGGCTGTGTTGGCATGCCTCTTGAGAGGGTGCCTTGACAAGTAGATCGTCCAAGTAAGGGATCACAGAGTGACCCTGAGAGTGCAGGACTGCTACCACTGCTGCCATGACCTTGGTGAAAACCCGTGGGGCTGTCGCCAGACCGAAGGGCAGGGCTACGAACTGAAGATGCTCGTCTTCTATAACGAATCGTAGCAAACGCTGGTGCTCTGGAGCAATCGGCACGTGGAGATAAGCATCCTGATGTCTATTGATGCTAGGAAATCTCCTTGAGACATTGAGGCAATGACGGAGCGGAGGGATTCCATCCGGAACCGCCTGGTTTTCATGTGCTTGTTGAGCAGTTTTAGGTAGCTGCTGCTGACTAAACAGTGGAGCTATGCGTGGATGTCTGACCTCCTTCGCACAAAGCATAAAAACTGAGGAGCCCGTGATCCCACGGGGGGTGTATATGCAGAAGGGGAGGGGCCTTACACTTTTTAGTGTAATACTTTGTGTGGCCTCCGGAGGCAGTAGCTATACACCCAATCGTCTGGGTCTCCCAATGGAGCGCCGAAGAAAATCTGCTTCCCAATTTTCCACGCCCGGGATGTAAACTGTGGAGATCGTGGAGGCTGTGGCTTCCACCCACTGCAGAATCCGCCTGACTTCCTGGAAGGCCTGACGACTTCGCGTGCCGCCCTGATGGTTGATGTATGCGACGGCAGTGGCGTTGTCCGACTGGATACGGATCTGTCTGCCCTCCAGCCACCGATGGAAGGCCAATAAGGCTAGATACACTGCCCTTATCTCCAGAACATTGATCTGAAGGGAGGACTCTACCGGAGTCCAGGTTCCCTGAGCCCTGTGGTGGAGGAAAACCGCTCCCCACCCTGACAGGCTCGCGTCCGTGGTGACCACAGCCCAGGTTGGGGGTAGGAAGGATTTTCCTTGCGATAAAGAATTGGGAAGGAGCCACCACTGAAGAGACGTCTTGGTTGCAAGGGACAGAGAGACGTTCCTGTCCAGGGAAGTCGACCTCCTGTCCCATTTGCGGAGAATGTCCCATTGGAGTGGCCGCAGATGGAATTGCGCGAACGGCACTGCCTCCATCGCTGCCACCATCTTCCCCAGGAAGTGCATGAGGCGCCTCAAGGGGTATGAGTGACCCCGAAGAAGAGATTGCACCCCTGCTTGTAGAGAAAGCTGTTTGTCCAGCGGAAGCTTGACTACCGCTGACTGTGTATGAAACTCCATCCCGAGGTAAGTCAGTGATTGGGTCGGTGTCAACTGGGATTTGGGGAAGTTGATTATCCACCCGAACCGCTGGAGAATCGCCAGAGCGACGGTAAGGCTGTGTTGACACGCCACCCGAGAAGGTGCCCTGACTAGGAGATCGTCTAAGTAGGGAATCACCGAGTGGCCCTGAGAGTGTAGGACCGGCACAACGGATGCCATAACTTTGGTGAACACCCGTGGGGCTGTCGCCAGGCCGAAAGGCAATGCCACGAACTGAAGGTGTTCGTCCCCGATGGCGAAACGCAAGAAGCGTTGATGTTCGGGTGCGATCGGCACATGGAGATAAGCATCCTTGATGTCGATCGATGCTAGGAAGTCTCCTTGTGACATTGAGGCGATGACCGAGCGGAGAGATTCCATCCGAAATCGTCTGGTGCTCACATGTCTGTTGAGCAGTTTGAGGTCCAGAACGGGGCGGAAAGATCAGTCCTTCTTTGGCACCACGAATAAGTTGGAGTAAAAGCCACGACCTTGTTCCTGAGGGGGAACAGGGATCACAACTCCCTCTGTCTTCAGAGTGTCCACTGCCTGAAAAAGTGCGTCGGCCCGAGCGGGGGGCGGAGAGGTTCTGAAGAACCGAGTCTGAGGACGAGAGCTGAACTCTATCCTGTAACCGTGAGACAGAATGTCTCTCACCCATCGGTCTTGAACGTGTGGCCACCAGGCGTCGCAAAAGCGGGAGAGCCTGCCACCGACCGAGGATGCGGCTAGGGGATGCCGAGAGTCATGAGGAAGCCGCCTTGGAGGCAGCGCCTCCGGCGGCCTTTTGGGGGCGTGCTTAGACCGCCACGCATAGGAGTTCCTCTGGCCTTTCTCCGGCCTGCTGGATGAAGAGGATTGGGGCTTGGCGGAGGGGCGAAAGGACCGAAACCTCGATTGGACTTTCCGTTGCTGAGGTCTCTTAAGTTTGGACTGGGGTAAGGAAGAGTCCTTTCCCTTGGATTCCTTAATAATCTCATCCAATCGTTCGCCAAACAATCGGTCGCCAGAAAACGGCAAACCGGTTAAGAACCTCTTGGAGGCAGAGTCTGCTTTCCATTCGCGCAGCCACATGGCCCTGCGGACTGCCACAGAGTTAGCGGATGCCACCGCTGTACGGCTAGCAGAGTCTAGGACTGCGTTCATGGCGTAGGAAGAAAAAGCTGACGCTTGAGAAGTCAGAGACGCAACCTGCGGAGCAGAATTACGTGTGACAGCATTAATCTCAGCCAGACAAGCTGAGATAGCTTGTAGTGCCCACACAGCTGCAAAGGCCGGGGCAAAAGACGCGCCCGTGGTTTCATAGATGGATTTCACCAGGAGCTCCATCTGCCTGTCAGTGGCATCTTTTAGCGATGAGCCATCTGCAACCGACACCACAGATCTAGCCGCTAATCTAGAGACTGGAGGATCCACCTTGGGACACTGAGCCCAACCCTTAACTACGTCAGAAGGGAAGGGGTAACGTGTGTCAGTAAGGCGCTTAGTAAAGCGCTTGTCCGGAACCGCTCTGGACTTCTGGACAGCATCTCTGAAGTTAGAGTGATCGAAAAACGCACTCCGTGTACGTTTGGGGAACCGAAACTGGTGTAGCCGACTCCTCTACAGGTGGAGGCGGGGGAGACAGATCTAACACCTGGTTGATGGACGAGATAAGATCATTTACTAAGGCGTCCCCTTCAGGTGTATCAAGATTAAGTGCAACGTCAGGTTCAGAGCCCTGAGCTGCCACGTCCGCCTCGTCCTCCAGAGAGTCCTCGAGCTGGGAACCCGAGCAGCGTGAAGAAGTCGGGGAAGATTCCCAGCGGGCCCGCTTAGTCTGTCTGGGACTGTGTTCCGGGCAGGATTCCTCCGCGTGGGACCTAGGGCCCAATCTGGGAGCGCGCTGCGGCGCGGAGCGAGAGGGGCCTGGAGGCGACGAGCTAATGGGGACCGGGGCCTGTGTAAGGACCGGTCTGGACTGCAAAGCTTCCAGCAGTTTGGCAGACCATTTGTCCATAGACTGAGCCATGGATTGTGAAAGTGACTCAGAGTTTCTCAGCAAACGCAGCAAACTCTGTCCCTGCCGCCTGGACAGGGGGAGCAGGTGGGTCTACATGAGCCGAGGGGTCCACTAGTGACCTAGGCTCCGGCTGAGCAAGCGAAACAGGGGTCGAGCATTGCTCACAGTGAGGGTAGGTGGAACCCGCAGGTAACATAGCCCTACAAGAGGTACAGGTTGCAAAAAAACCCTGTGCCTTAGCACCTTTGCTCCTTGTGGACGACATGCTGTTGTCTCCTAGGAGAGTGATCACTGAGGGTATATGGGAAGGGGTATACAGCCCGACCGAACAGAAATATGCATATAAACACGTATCTATTCCGGCACCCTGGGGGGGGTACCAGCACCGGGTGACCGGTGTGGCTTACCGACCGCTAAAAGCGGAGTGTGTCCTCCAGATTCCCTGCCTTAGGTCTCCCAGAGCTGCAGAGCTCTTCTCAGATAATCCTCCACCGGCAGAATGCCAAAAAACATGGCTGCCGGAGCTCTCAGGGGAGGAGTGGAGCCGTGGGCAGTGCTAGAAAAGTGCGGGAATCTGGCGTCCCCACAGTGATCAGTGAGGGGGGAGGACACATCGAGGATGTTCCTGCCCTCACAGCCGACATCAGGCCGGCCGTCCCGCCCTTATTCCTAACAGGCAGGTCCGGGGGCGGGATTTTTGCTACTAGGCCGCGATGAAGCCGGGGACTAAATTTAAAACCGCGGCCGACAAGCAGGCGCGGTCGGCGCGTAAGTCCCCCGGTCTTCACAAATCAGCAGCTGCTGCAGCGTCCGGGAAGCAGGCGCTCCATGCACAGTCCCCATGGGGACACAGAGTACCTTATGGATGCAGGGCCCGGTCCCTGAGGATAAATAGACTCCTGTCCAGCAGATTCCCACAGGGGCTGCGGAGGGAGCCCCGGTCCCAGTGAATGGATGACCGGTCAGGATCCCACTTCTCCCAGAGCCACTAAGGGATGGTGAAGGAAAACGGCATGAGGCTCCGGCCTTGTACCCGCAATGGGTACCTCAACCTTAACAGCACCGCCGACATAGTGGGGTGAGAAGGGAACATGCCGGGGGCCCCGTGGGGGTCCTCTTTTCTTCCAACCGATATAACTAATCTGAGAATGCATGAGTGGATGTGTGCCTCCTTCCACACAAAACATAAAACTGAGGAGCCCGTGATCCACGGGAGAGTGTATAGGCAGAGGGGAGGGGTTACACTTTTTCAGTGTAATACTTTGTGTGGCCTCCGGAGGCAGAAGCTATACACCCAATTGTCTGGGTCTCCCAATGGAGCGACAAAGAAAAGGCTCTTAAAATAATAGTACTACCTGCCCAGTGGGGGTCAAGAGCAAAGTGAGTGCTACATAGTCATGTCACCTGTTTAATCTAACAGAAAAACTGCCTAATTGAGGAAGTAAAAAACAGATGATTACTGTAGGTGGCATCTGCATAGGAAACAAAGAAGGGGGGGTGGGGGAGGAGGAGGGGGGGAGGGGGGTGTGGGGAAGGCCCAGCACAATATACCTGTCAGATTGGTAGTGGAGAACGGTTCACAGCTGATAATATCCTAGCCAGGATATGTTTAAGGGTAGCAGGGAATTCCCAGTTGGTCAGTATGCTAAAGAAACAAAAGAAAATGAGAATTTTGTTTACTTACCGTAAATTCTTTTTCTTATAGTTCCGTATTGGGAGACCCAGACCATGGGTGTATAGCTTCTGCCTCCGGAGGACACACAAAGTACTACACTAAAAAGTGTAGCTCCTCCCTCTGAGCTTATACACCCCCTGGAGAACCAGATCTAGCCAGTTTAGTGCAAAAGCTGAAGGAGAATAGCCACCCACAAGTAAAGACAGAGCAAGAACCGGAACAACCGGAGACTCTGTCCACGACAACAGCCGGTGATAACACACAGAACAAGAAATTGCCAAGAGGCAACAGGGAGGGAGCTGGGTCTCCCAATACGGAACTATAAGAAAAATAATTTACGGTAAGTAAACAAAATTCTCTTTTTCTTTATCGTTCCTATGGGAGACCCAGACCATGGGACGTCTCAAAGCAGTCCATGGGTGGGAAATAAACAGAAAAACTAAGAAGTAGGCAGAACCTAACTTCACAAATGGGCGACAGCCGCCTGAAGGATGTGTCTGCCCAAGCTCGCATCTGCCGAAGCATGAGCATGCACTTGGTAGTGCTTCGAAAAGGTATGCAGGCTAGTCCAAGTGGCAGCCTGACAGACTTGCTGAGCCGTAGCCTGGTGCCTGAAAGCCCAAGAGGCACCGACAGCTCTGGTCGAATGTGCCTTGATCCCCGGCGGGGGAGGCACCTGAGAACACTGGTAGGCGTCCGAAATGGTCGACCTAATCCAACGGGCTAAGGTCGGCTTAAAAGCAGAGAGGCCCTTGCGCCGGCCTGTGGTTAGCACAAAAAGAGAAGTGCACCGCCTAAGAGCAGCGGTGCGAGACAGATAAATCCGGAGAGCACGCACCAGATCCAGAGTATGCAACGCTTTTTCAAAGCGATGAACAGAAGCCGGACAAAAGGAAGGTAGGGTAATGTCCTAGTTAAGGTGGAAAGGAGAGACCACCTTAGGAAGAAAGTCCGGAATCGGACGGAGAACCACCTTGTCTTGATGAAAAACCAAAAAAGGTGACTCCGAAGAGAGCGCAGCCAAATCAGAGACTCTCCTGAGGGAAGTTATGGCCACCAGAAAGGCCACTTTCTGTGAAAGACGAAACAAAGAAACCTCCCTAAGGGGCTCAAAGGGGGGTTTCTGCAAAACCGGAGAACCAAATTAAGGTCCTAGGGATCTAAGGGCCGCCGGTTAGGCGGAATGATGTGAGACGCGCCTTGCATGAAGGTGCGGACCTGAGCCAGCCGAGCGAGACGCCGCTGGAACAGCACTGACAGAGCTGAGACTTGTCCCTTGAGAGAGTTGAGGGACAGTCCTAGCTGCAGACCGGACTGCAGAAAGGACAGAAGGGTCGGCAAGGAGAATGGCCAAGGAGGATGGCCGGAAGAGCGACACCAGGACAGGAAAATTTTCCAAGTCCTGTGATAGATCTTGGCGGAGGAAGACTTACGGGCCCGAGTCATAGTGGAGATGACTTCAGGAGGAATACCAGAAGCCGTCAAGATCCAGGACTCAAGAGCCACGCCGTCAATTTGAGAGCTGCAGAATTCAGGTGGAAAAACGGACCTTGAGAGAGAAGGTCTGAACGGTCCGGGAGATGCCACGGCACCTCTACGGACAGATGGAGCAGGTCTGGGTACCAAGCTCGCCTGGGCCAGTCCGGTGCAATGAGGATGACTCGACGACCCTCCATTCTGATCTTGCGCAGGACTCTGGGCAAGAGAGCTAGAGGGGGAAACACGTAGGACAGACGAAACTGGGACCAGTCTTGAACCAGAGCGTCCGCGGCGAAGGCCTGAGGATCGTGGGAGCGAGCCACGTAAACCGGAACTTTGTTGTTGTGATGGGATGCCATTAGATCCACGTCCGGAGTGCCCCACTTGCAGCAGATTGACTGAAACACTGCCGGGTGCAGGGACCACTCGCCACCGTCCACGGATTGACGGCTGAGATAATCTGCCTCCCAGTTTTCTACGCCTGGGATGTGGACTGCGCATATGGTGGACTTGGAGTCCTCCGCCCATTGAAGGATGCGTTGTACCTCCAACATTGCCAGGCGGCTGCGTGTCCCGCCTTGGTGATTGATGTAGGCAACCGCTGTCGCGTTGTCTGACTGGACTCGAATGTGCCTGCCCGCCAACAGGTGGTGAAAGGCTAGGAGAGCTAGAAGCACAGCTCTGGTTTTCAGCATATTGATTGAAAGGGCTGACTCGGACGGAGTCCAAGTGCCCAGTGCTCTGTGGTGGAGACATACCGCTCCCCAGCCGGATAGACTGGCATCCGTGGTGAGAATCACCCAGGACGGGGTCAGGAAGGAGCGCCCCTGGGACAGAGAGAGGGGCCGAAGCCACCACTGAAGAGAGCTCCTGGTCTGTGGCGACAGAGCCACCAACCTGTGCAAGGAGGAAGGCCGCTTGTCCCAACAGCGGAGAATGTCCAGCTGCAGGGGACGCAGATGGAACTGGGCAAAGGGAACAGCCTCCATTGACGCCACCATTTGACCCAGCACCTGCATCAAGCGCCTGAGGGAATAACGGCGGGGTCTCAGCAGAGAGCGCACCGCCAGTTGGAGGGACTGCTGTTTGACTAATGGCAACTTCACAAGTGCCGGGAAAGTCTCGAACTGCATCCCTAGGTACGTGAGACTCTGGGTCGGAGTCAGAGTGGACTTGGGAAGATTGACAAGCCACCCGAACTGGGCTAGAGTGGCGAGAGTGAGCGAGACACTCCGCTGACAGTCCACGCTGGATGACGCCTTGACTAGAAGGTCGTCCAGGTAAGGAATCACTGCCAACCCCTGTAGGTGAAGGACCGCAATCACTGCTGCCATGACCTTGGTGAATACCCGAGGAGCTGTGGCTAACCCGAAGGGGAGAGCCACAAATTGGAAATGATCTTCTCCGATTGCAAAACGTAGCCAACGCTGGTGTGAAACTGCAATTGGCACATGCAGATAGGCATCTCTGATGTCGATGGATGCCAGGAAATCCCCTTGGGTCATTGAGGCAATGACTGATCGCAGAGACTCCATGCGAAAGTGCCGCACCTGAACATGCTTGTTGAGAAGCTTGAGATCCAGGATGGGCCGGAAGGAACCGTCCTTTTTGGGAACTAGGAAGAGATTTGAGTAGAAACCTCTGAACCGTTCCCGGGCGGGAACTGGTACAATCACTCCATTGGCCTGCAGGGATGCCACGGCCTGTGAGAAGGCGGCGGCCTTGGAGCAGGGGGGAGTTGAGAGAAAAAAATCTGTTTGGCGGGCTGGAAGAGAATTCTATCCTGTAGCCGTGGGAGATGATATCCCTTACCCACTGATCGGAGACGTGTTGAAACCACGCGTCGCCAAAGTGGGAGAGCCTGCCACCGACTAAGGACGTTGCTGGCGCGGACAGATAGTCAAGAGGAGGCTGCCTTAGTGGCAGCCGCTCCTGCGGTCTTCTGTGGGCGCGCTTTTGGGCGCCAGTTGGATTTCTGGTCCTTGGCTGAGTAAGTGGACGAGGCCGAGGGCTTAAAGGACGACCAGTTGGAGGAACGAAAGGAACGAAACCTCGACTGATTCCTACCCTGGACAGGTTTCCTGGTTTTGGTTTGTGGCATGGAAGTACTCTTCCCGCCAGTAGCTTCCTTAATAATTTCATCCAGCTGTTCACCGAACAGCCGGGACCCAGCAAAAGGGAGCCCCGCAAGGTACTTCTTTGAAGAAGCATCTGCCTTCCACTCTCGAAGCCACAAGATCCTGCGGATAGCGAGGGAATTAGCCGAAGCCACCGCAGTGCGGTGAGAAGCCTCCAGCATGGCAGACATGGCATAGGATGAAAAAGCTGAAGCTTGGGAAGTTAAGGGAACCAATTCGGGCATAGATTCCTTAGTGAGGGAATGCATCTCCTCTAGAGAAGCAGAGATGGCTTTGAGAGCCCACACTGCTGCATAAGTCAGGGAAAACGAGGCCCCCGCCGCTTCATATACGGATTTGGCCAGAAGGTCAATCTGGCGGTCAGTGGAATCCTTAAGGGAGGTGCCATCAGCCACCGACACAACGGTCCGGGCTGAGAGCCTAGACACCGGAGGGTCCACTCTTTGACCACCTCAGGTGGAAAGGGGAAGCGGTCATCAGAACCACGCCTTGGGAAGCGTTTGTCAGGGCAGGCCCTGGGTTTGGTCACAGCGGCCTGAAAACTGGAGTGGTTAAAGAACACACTCTTTGCTCTCTTAGGCGAGGTAAACTGGTGCTTTTCTGCCAGAGAGGGTTGCTCCTCTGATACTGGCGGATTGAGATCCAGTACAGAATTAATGGAAGCAATCAAATCACTAACATCTGAGTCACTTTCGGACAGATCAATGGGGTACATGGAGGTAGCCTCCGAGCCCCCTGTAAAGGCATCCTCCTCATCCTGCGAGTCAGCTACTGAATCAGAGCCGCGGGACGAGGAAGGAGAGGGAACCCTGCGTCTCTTCTTAGGAGGACGGGGTCTGGGACCAGATGAATCCTCTGTGAGCTCCGGTCCTGAGAGACCCCTAGCAGCAGAGGCACCCTGTGAAGGGGGCTGATGCATGTTCAGCAAAGTCCTGGACAGAAGTCCCATGGACTCAGCAAAAGACTGGGAGATAGACCTAGAAAAGGACTCTACCCAAGCCGGGGGTTCAGCCACAGGAGCAGGGGCAGCCGGAGAGACCACTGGGGGTGAGACTCCAGGCTGTGGCACCGCCAGGTTAGAGCAGGCATCACAATGTGGATAGGTGCTCGGTTCAGGCAGCAGGAGCTTACATGCAGTGCATACTGAATACAGCTTTGGAGCCTTGCTCCTCGTGTGAGACATGCTGCTGGAGTGGGGGCTCTGCCAGAGAATGAACCCCAGAGAGTATAAACAGAGGTCCACAACCGGAGACCGGTTGTGGCTTACCGGACCGCTGGAGCGGTGTTGTGTGCCCTCCAGATCCCGAAGCCCGGACCCCCAAGCACAGCACCTCAGCAGAGATGCTGCAGACCAGCGCTGCAATGTGACTGATCGCAGAGAGAACGCTGAAAAAATGGCCGCCGGAGCGAAGGGAGGGGGCGGGACTTGCTTGAGGAGCGGGATCTGGAGGGCCATAGAGACCTACAGGGGACGGGACACACAGTGCACTGGGAGTGTCCCTCCCCTGTGCCGAACGGCCGCCGGGCGGAGCCGAGCCTGTCCCTCTGCATGAGTGACATGCAAGGGCAGTGAAATAGGAATAACGTTTGGAACACCATTCTAAGTCCGAACTGGGTGCAAAAACCTAAAAAAACATCACTATGGGGAGATAAGGTATGCACACCAGTGACTATGTAAGGGGAATACATGTAATAGCAGAAACTGCTGTGTGAATACTGACTTGAAAAATCCAATAGCTATATGCAAGAGTGAATATGTGAAAAATGGAACCTGCATTACTGCCATGAACATATGAATCAAGAGAAATTTAGCTACTGAATTGATCAATGCAATAGAGCCCCAACACTACGCCAAAGTATTTCTCTACGTTGGGGTCCCTAGCTTGTGTGTGTCCTCTCATGCAGTTAAAAAACTTACCGTGTATGGGAAGCTGAGACCCAGGCTATTTATGCGTGTGATATGGATTGGCAATAGGTGTGGTTGGGGAGGGTTCACAAACGAAAAAATACTAACAAAATAGGAATAACGTTTGGAACACCATTCTAAGTCCGAACTGGGTGCAAAAACCTAAAAAAAACATCACTATGGGGAGATAAGGTATTCATCAATGCAATAGAGCCCCAACACTACGCCAAAATAGGGACCCCAACGTAGAGAAATACTTTGGCGTAGTGTTGGGGCTCTATTGCATTGATCAATTCAGTAGCTAAATTTCTCTTGATTCATATGTTCATGGCAGTAATGCAGATTCCATTTTTCACATATTCACTCTTACATATAGCTATTGGATTTTTCAAGTCAGTATTCACACAGCTGTTTCTGCTATTTCATGTATTCCCCTTACATAGTCACTGGTGTGCATGCAAGGGCAGTGAAACCGAAACTAGGCCTCCGGCGGAGCTGGGGCCTAAATTTGAGCGGCGCGGCCGGCGCGCAGGCACCATCTGCGCGGTTTTAAGGCGACAGCTAGAGAACCCGCCGGAAATGTCAAAAGAAGGGAATTTTGTTTACTTACCGTAAATTCCTTTTCTTCTAGCTCCAATTGGGAGACCCAGACAATTGGGTGTATAGCTACTGCCTCCGGAGGCCGCACAAAGTACTACACTTAAAAGTGTAAGGCCCCTCCCCTTCTGGCTATACACCCCCCCGTGGGAGCACGGGTCCCTCAGTTTTAGTGCAAAAGCAAGAAGGAGGAAAGCCAATAACTGTTTCAAAAACAAATTCAATCCGATAAACAATATCGGAGAACGTAACTTATCAACATGAACAACATGTGCACCCGAAAAACAAATACCCTAAGAAAAACAGGGCGGGTGCTGGGTCTCCCAATTGGAGCTAGAAGAAAAGGAATTTACGGTAAGTAAACAAAATTCCCTTCTTCTTTTTCGCTCCTAATTGGGAGACCCAGACAATTGGGACGTCCAAAAGCAGTCCCTGGGTGGGTAAAAGAATACCTCGCGATCGGGCTGTCAGGCAGCCCTTTCTTACAGGTGGGCCACCGCCGCCTGCAGGACTTGTCTACCTAGGCTGGCATCCGCCGAAGCGTAGGTATGCACCTGATAATGCTTGGTAAAAGTGTGCAGACTCGACCAGGTAGCCGCCTGGCACACCTGCTGAGCCGTAGCCTGATGCCGTAATGCCCAGAACGCACCCACGGCTCTGGTAGAATGGGCCTTCAGTCCAGAAGGAATCGGAAGCCCAGCAGAACGGTAGGCGTGAAGAATTGGTTCCTTGATCCACCGCGCAAGGGTGGATTTGGAAGCTTGCGACCCTTTATGCTGACCAGCGACCAGGATAAAGAGTGCATCCGAACGGCGCAGAGGCGCCGTGCGGGAAATGTAGATCCTGAGTGCTCTCACCAGGTCCAACAGATGCAAACCCTTTTCAAATTGGTGAACTGGATGCGGACACAAGGATGGTAAAGTAATATCCTGATTGAGATGAAAGGAAGATACCACCTTGGGAAGAAACTCTGGAATTGGACGCAGTACTACCTTGTCTTGGTGAAACACCAGGAAGGGAGATTTGCAAGATAACGCCGCCAGCTCTGACACTCTCCGAAGAGACGTGACCGCCACCAGAAAAGCCACTTTCTGTGAAAGCCGAGAAAAGGAAATCTCCTTCATAGGCTCGAAAGGTGGCTTCTGGAGAGCAATTAGAACCTTGTTCAGATCCCAGGGTTCCAATGGCCGCTTGTAAGGGGGGACGATATGACAAACCCCTTGCAGGAACGTGCGTACCTGAGGAAGTCGCGCCAGGCGCTTCTGAAAGAATACGGATAGCGCAGAGACTTGTCCTTTAAGGGAGCTAAGCGACAAACCTTTTTCCAACCCAGACTGCAGGAAGGAAAGAAAAATAGGCAATGCAAATGGCCAGGGAGAAACTCCCTGAGCAGAGCACCAAGATAAGAATATCTTCCACGTTCTGTGGTAGATCTTGGCGGAGGATGGTTTCCTAGCTTGTCTCATGGTGGCAACAACATCATGAGATAAACCTGAGGTCCCTAGGATCCAGGACTCAATGGCCACACAGTCAGGTTCAGGGCCGTAGAATTCAGATGGAAAAACGGCCCTTGAGACAGCAAGTCTGGACGGCCTGGTAGCGCCCACGGTTGTCCTACCGTGAGATGCCACAGATCCGGGTACCACGACCTCCTTGGCCAGTCTGGAGCGACGAGAATGGCGCAACGGCAGTCGGACCTGATTTTGCGGAGCACTCTGGGCAACAATGCCAGAGGTGGGAACACATAAGGTAGTCGGAACTGCGACCAATCCTGAACTAAGGCGTCTGCCGCCAGAGCTCGGTGATCGTGAGACCGTGCCATGAAAACCGGGACCTTGTTGTTGTGCCGTGACGCCATCAGGTCGACGTCCGGCATCCCCCAGCGGCGACAGATCTCCTGAAACACGTCCGGGTGAAGGGACCATTCCCCTGCGTCCATGCCCTGGCGACTGAGAAAGTCTGCTTCCCAGTTTTCCACGCCTGGGATGTGAACTGCGGATATGGTGGATGCTGTGTTTTCCACCCACTTCAGAATCCGCCGGACTTCTTGAAAGGCTTGTCGACTGCGTGTTCCCCCTTGGTGGTTGATGTACGCCACCGCTGTGGAATTGTCCGACTGAATCCGGATCTGCTTGCCCTCCAGCCACTGTTGGAAGGCTCGCAGAGCAAGATAGACTGCTCTGATTTCCAGAACATTGATCTGAAGGGTGGACTCTCTCTGAGTCCACGTACCCTGAGCCCTGTGGTGAAGAAACACTGCTCCCCACCCTGATAGGCTCGCATCTGTCGTGACCACCGCCCAGGATGGGGGTAGGAACGACTTTCCTTTTGACAATGAGGTGGGAAGAAGCCACCATCGGAGAGAGTCCTTGGTTGCCTGAGAGAGGGAGACATCCCTGTCGAGGGACGTCGACTTCCCGTCCCATTGGCGGAGAATGTCCCATTGTAGAGGGCGCAGATGAAACTGCGCGAAAGGGACTGCTTCCATTGCTGCCACCATCTTCCCTAGGAAATGCATGAGGCGCCTCAAGGAGTGGGACTGGTTCTGCAGGAGAGATTTGCAGGTGTTCGCTTTCTATAACGAAGCGTAGAAAACGCTGATGCTCTGGCGCAATCGGCACGTGAAGATAAGCATCTTTGATGTCTATTGATGCTAAGAAATCTCCTTGAGACATTGAGGCTATGACGGAGCGTAGAGATTCCATCCGGAACCTCCTGGTTTTTACGTGTTTGTTGAGCAACTTTAGATCCAGGACGGGCCGAAAGGACCCGTCCTTCTTTGGCACCACAAACAGATTGGAGTAAAAACCGTGACCTTGTTCCTGAAGAGGAACGGAAGTCACCACTCCTTCCGCCTTTAGAGCGGCCACCGCCTGCAGCAGAGCATCGGCTCGGTCGGGCGGTGGGGAAGTTCTGAAGAAACGAGTTGGAGGACGAGAGCTGAACTCTATCCTGTACCCGTGAGACAGAATGTCCCTCACCCAACGGTCTTTGACCTGTGACAGCCAAATGCCGCCAAAGCGGGAGAGCCTGCCACCGACCGAGGATGTGGAGAGAGGAGGCTGAAAGTCATGAGGAAGCAGTCTTGGTAACGGTTCTTCCTGCTGTCTTTTTTGGGCGTGATTGAGTCCGCCAAGAATCTGAGCCTCTCTGATCCTTTTGAGTCCTTTTGGACGAGGAGAATTGGGACCTGCCTGAGCCTCGAAAGGACCGAAAACCAGACTGACCCCTCCTTTGTTGGGGCTTGTTTTGTCTGTGTTGAGGTAAGGATGAGTCCTTACCCTTGGAGTGTTTAATGATTTCATCCAAACGCTCCCCAAACAATCGGTCACGAGAAAAAGGCAAACTGGTTAAGCACTTCTTGGAAGCAGAATCTGCTTTCCATTCTCTCAACCACAGGGCTCTACGCAAAACCACGGAGTTGGCTGACGCCACCGCCGTACGGCTCGTAGAGTCCAGGACAGCATTAATCGCGTAAGACGCGAATGCAGACATTTGAGAGGTCAATGGTGCCACCTGCGGAGCAGATGTACGTGTGACTGAGTCGACTTGTGTAAGCCCAGCTGAAATAGCTTGGAGTGCCCATACGGCTGCGAAAGCTGGCGCCAACGACGCTCCAATAGCTTCATAGATGGATTTCAGCCAGAGCTCCATCTGTCTGTCAGTGGCATCTTTAAGTGCCGCCCCATCTTCCACTGCAACTAGAGATCTAGCTGCAAGCCTGGAGATTGGAGGGTCCACCTTGGGACACTGGGTCCAACCCTTGACCACGTCAGGGGGAAAAGGATAGCGTGTATCTTTAAGCCGTTTAGAAAACCGCTTCTCAGGATAAGCGTGGTGTTTCTGGATTGCATCTCTAAAGTCAGAGTGGTCCAGAAAAGTGCTTAATTTA
Source organism: Anomaloglossus baeobatrachus (assembly GCF_048569485.1). Taxonomy (NCBI): domain Eukaryota; kingdom Metazoa; phylum Chordata; class Amphibia; order Anura; family Aromobatidae; genus Anomaloglossus; species Anomaloglossus baeobatrachus. The sequence goes on along the minus strand of NC_134354.1, from coordinate 780,983,048 downwards.
CGCTTGGGATATCTGAAATGGAATTTCTCCTGCTGTGAAGCTGCCTCCTCCGCAGGAGGAGCTGACGGAGAAAAATCTAACATCCTATTGATGGACGCTATAAGATCATTCACTATGGCGTCACCATCCGGTGTATCCAGATTGAGAGCGGTCCCAGGATCAGAATCTTGATCAGTTACATCCGCCTCATCACCCATAGATTCGTCCCGCTGGGATCCTGACCAGTGAGACGAAGTTGAGGGCCCCTCATAACGAGCCCGCTTAGGTTGTCTGGGACTGTCGTCCGAGTCAGAATCGTCACCCTGGGGTGCATGTGACACCCCCGGAGCTTGGAAGTGTTCCAGCTGAGGGGGACCAGGGAGCAATGATGCCACAGTGTCCATGGTCTGAGTTACTGGTCTAGACTGCAATGTTTCAAGAATCTTTGACATGGTCATAGACAATCTGTCAGCAAAAGCTGCAAACTCCGTTCCTGTCACCTGGACAGCATTCACAGGTGGTACACCCTGGGTCACGTCCAGCAGAGGCCCCGGCTGTGCAAGTTGCACAGGGGCCGAGCACTGCACACAATGGGGGTCAGTGGAACCTGCCGGTAGAGCAGCCCCACATGCGGTACAGGCAGCATATAATGTCTGTGCCTTGGCACCCTTGCGTTTTGCGGACGACATGCTGTTGCCTCCTTGTAATCTAGGAGGGTATATAGCCGAGAATCACCAGCGACCGTACAGTACAAAGTATTTGCAACACAAAATACTCAGTATACAAACGGCACAAGTGGGGGTGAGCCCTTGAGGCTGCTTACCGCCCGCTGAACAGCGGGTATGAGGCCGTAGAATCCCGTGTCTGGGTCTCCCCGTCTCCCCTCTGCAGCTCAGCGTGCAGGCAGGAATGGCTGCCGGCGTCCTGTGAAGAGGGGCGGACCGTGGGCGTGCCACAAACAAAGAGCGGGAAACTGCGTCCTACTGTGCCTGGTGTGAGGGCTGGAGTATGTAAAAAAAGACTCCAGCCCTCAGCGCTGATGCTCTGTACAGCGTCCCGCCCTCCTCCTGACTGGCAGGTGCGGAGGCGGGAACGAACGAACTAGGCCGCAAAAGCCGGGGACTGTAGTAATAAGCGTGGCCGTGATATACGCACGGTCAGCGCGGAAGTCCCCGGCGCACCACAAGTCCCAGCCGCGTCGCAGTCCCAGCGGCCGGCGCGACCGTTCTCCCTGAGTCTACCCACTCAGCTAAGCTGAAGTGAGGAAATGGCACAAGCGCAGCAGCGCTGTTGTCCCCGGCGCACTAACACACCCAGCAATGCTGCGGTGTGCGCGCGTATGCACGGGGACACAGAGTACCTTGACGGAGCAGGGCCATGTCCCTGACGATACTCAGCTCCATATCCAGCGGCTTCTCCAGGGGCTGCGGATGGAGCACGGTCTCAGTGCCTGGAGACCGGTAAAATCCCACTTCGCCCAGAGCCCTAATGGGGATGGGGAAGGAATCAGCATGTGGGCTCCAGCCTCCGTACCCGCAATGGGTACCTCAACCTTAACAAGCACCACCGACAGAAAGTGGGGTGAGAAGGGAGCATGCTGGGGACCCTAGTACGGGTCCTCTTTTCTTCCATCCGACATAGTCAGCAGCTGCTGCTGACTAAACAGTGGAGCTATGCGTGCGTGTCTGACCTCCTTCGCACAAAGCAAAAAACTGAGGGACCCGTGCTCCCACGGGGGGGTGTATAGCCAGAAGGGGAGGGGCCTTACACTTTTAAGTGTAGTACTTTGTGCGGCCTCCGGAGGCAGTAGCTATACACCCAATTGTCTGGGTCTCCCAATTAGGAGCGAAAAAGAAAACACAATAAGCACACTCTCCCACAAAAATAATGTACAGGGACCCCCAATATATAAACGTCTCAGGTACTTAGCTTGCTGAGACGCAGGGCCAAGTTCCTGGGGATGAGTGCTCCAGTCCAGCAGGGTCCTGAAGGGCTGCGGATGGAGACCGGTCTCCTGCCAAGCATGGAGACCGTGCTGGCTCCCACTTCAAGCCAGAGCCCAGGAGGGATGGTGAAGGAGCACGGCATGTAAGGCTCCAGCCTTGTAATCAACCTTACAACACCACCGACACAGTGGGGTGAGAAGGGACATGCCGGGGGTCCAGGCTTGGACCCGCTTTTCTTCCAACTCTTTCCAAAAATCAAAGAAATCAGATGAGAATGCATGTGTGGATGTATGCCTCCTGAACACAAAGCGATAAACTGGCTAGATCTGGATCTCCAGGGGGTGTATAAGCTCAGAGGGAGGAGCTACACTTTTGAGTGTAGTACTTTGTGTGTCCTCCGGAGGCAGAAGCTAAACACCCATGGTCTGGGTCTCCCATAGGAATGATAAAGAAATAAAAATAAAATACCTGGGTGTAAGTAAGATGGGTACAAAGGTGGTAAGGTAGTTGTTGGAAAAAGCTGTACCATGTACCTGTATACATGACTATGTAGCACTCACTTTGCTCTTGACCCCCACTGGGCAGGTACTACTATTTAAAGAGCCTTTTTCTTGACTCATGGCTGCAATCCTATATATCACCCTAACATATAAACCCCTCCCCCCCTTTTTTTATCCCCCCTTTTTGCTCTTCCACTATCTCTCACCCAGTTTTGGACTGTTTTCCTACCCTCGCAGAACGTCATTGCACGATTCATCGGGCAACACCCACCGGCTGACTTTGATATTCAGTATATCGTCACAGGTATCCTTATACACCTGATAGATGTTTGTGTACTATAGAATTTATATGATTTCTTAATGGACATCTTGTCTTTTCATTTGGTGCTCACACTTACCTCACCTTTTTGTGATGACCCTCACGGTTCCATATTGGTGCGATTCATATACTAACTCTAATGCCTTAGATATGTGTACCTTGTTTTCCCCTTTCCCCTCCCTCTTTCCCCCCCCCCCCTATTCCCGTCACCTCTTCGTGTATATACAACAATTTACTTAGAGTACTCCACAGTTCTTGGATTATTGCCATTCTGATACTGGGTATTTTTTTTACCTATTGATACTTTTTGCATATGATATTTTCTTCAGGCACAGATATCCGTATCATGCACTTTTCATTATGCACTTTGTATATAAATTTGAGCGTTTGAACCACATCATGTACTTTGTTCATGTCGTGTTCATGTATTGTTTACTTTATGTAATATTTTCTTTGTATTCCTTTTTATTTAGTCTGATAGAACTCTCGATAAAGGTCCCACCGAGACCGAAACGTTGAGACAGACTTTTTCCATTTACATTTTTACAATAAAAAGCACCAAAGAAACCCAGACTGTGGTCTTTTTTTCTCCAATTGGAGTGCCGGAGATTTATTTTGGATTTCAGCACCGAGACTCCACCGCTGCTCCCAGTCACTTTCTGCAGTAACAGTTCAGTGGCTCCTCTCGAGCTATTTCGAGCTGCTGATTGGCTTCAAAGCTGACAGCGCTGCAGCCAATGACACAAGGAGCACTGGCGGAGACTCAGAACTGGACCCTGAGAGGATGAGTAAAGCATTTTTTTTTTCTTTTCATTTAAATACACTGCAGCAGTAGGTTTTCCAAAACTAAAAGACCCCTTTAAGGCCATGTAACAAAGGATTGCAATGTCCCGCTGCCTTGATCACAAGTTCTGAAAGTGGTCCCGCAGGAATCTAGCATGGTGGGCTTTCTAAGGCTATGCACCCATGGGAAAAATTAACTGCGGATCTTGCAGCGGAAAACCCGCAGATTTTCTAGATAAATCTGCGGGTTTACGCAAGTACAGACACTCCCCATGTTATCCTAAGGGATTTGGGGAGTGCTGTGTCCATGCTGCGGTATGTGCGGCTGCGGAAAATGCTGCGGATGTCCCGCAGCCGCACGTAACTGCTAGCCAGTAATTCATGTGGAATTATTGTGAAGGTGGTCTGAGCTATAGCTTGTTTGTTTAAACGTAATAAGAATATCTATGTAAATCAAAATATAGATGTAGTAGCATAATTATCTGTCTGTATGTGGCAATTGCACAGATCTATAATATAATTCAAAGCTGTATAGTCATGAAGGGGTTACCAAGAATAAGTGAACAGATGTACAAACGATGGAAGTCTTTTAATGAGGAGTAAAGGTCTTATCAGTAGTGTTCACACAAAAAGAATGTTTTAACGAACAAAGATGTGTTCATAACATGCCAAGAGAAATTAAGGAGTGGAATACTCCTTACTCCCTGTTTAGCTTCAAGGCCGAAGTGGCATTTTGTATAATTAAGTTTTTTCAAAATACACGAGTTCAGTTGATGACGATGGCTGAAGGAGAGAACATGTCTGTGTGTTCATTGTCTGATACATTGATATATCGGCACTGATATACAGCTAATACGGCACCGTCTCTGTATTCCCTGTATGAAGATACCATTAGCAGTCTTCACCCAAAATTCCTCCCTTGACATTATCTGCGGAATTCCCGCTCCTCCACTATGAAGATACAGGGTAGGAATTCTGCACAAAATCCACACTGTTTTCGGAGGTTTACCGCAACAACGCCGCAGATATACCGCAGCAATGGATAGCTGCGGATTCCGGGGAACTGCTGCGTGAACCTGCGGAAATACCAGCACAAAAGTCCGCAGGTACGATCTCCCATAGGCACATAGCTTACTAGTTGTTGAGCCACAGCAGCTCTATCCTTAGTGATTTAACCAAGGGATTTCCAATAGATTCAATTTGGCGATTGATGGGTTACCAAATTCAGGTCTCACAGGTAAAAACTTCACGACTGTGCCGACTACTGTCCAGCCAGAAATAGAGGACAGCTAGAAGGAGGTATGGCTGCAAGATTGGACGGCTCATCTGTTACTACGTACAGGCATACATCGACATAGGTGCTGTCGAACCCCAAAAAACAAGGAAAAAAGGAAACCTGTTGGTCAGGTTAATTGGAAGCCGGCTAATCGCGCTCTTACTTGCGTTTCTTGAGTACATGTCCTCGAACGCAGACTCGAGCTCCCTCTGCCATTCCTCCCGGATCTCTGCCCGACGGTACGCCGGCTCAAACAACTGCTGCGGCATCTTGGCCACGATCTGTCGCCGTCTGGACAGGTCATCCTGCTGCATCTGCTCCAGGTCTTTCATTAGTCTGTCCCTGTCCTAAAAAGTAAGAGATGGAGGATCAGTATTATCCCAAATCCTTAGAAAAGGGGTCATCAATATCAGATCACTGGGGGTCCAACACCAACCGTGCAGAGAGACGGGCCAGCACGGCTCCATACAATGAAATGTACGAGACCACCCTTATCACTGACCTGGGCGAGCTGGACCGTTTTTAAAGCGTGAGATCCGCGGAGGGTGGCCTTCTCCCTTTGCTCACGCTTTTCGCGGTCCTCTTCCAGTTGAAGTGCGTTCAGCCGCTTCTCTTCCTCCATTGCTGCAGAGCGGGCATCAGTCTGCAAAGGTAATCAGTATGGCGGATAAGCAAGGAATCAGCGCTGGTGCAGCGGCGGTCTGCAACCTGCTCCGAGACTGGACATGCTGGAATGGGTCGTCAACTGATGAATCAGGCCCAATAGAGGCGAGAAAGGCTGACAAACCAATATGGCTGCCATCGGAGGAGAGGACACAATGCCACAGCCCACGTCCACTACAACTCACCTGCTCAGTATCCATCTCTCGGTCCACGTAGGCTTCCGGTAAGTGGTAGTGGGAGGTGGAGAAGTTGTCCACATTGCAGACCTTCACTATTGGGAGGCGTTTGGCGATTTCAATGCTCTGTGTCCGAGAAAAGGAAGAGTCAAACATATTTAGGACATATACAGGTAACAGCGCAGAATCCCACATGGAAAGCACAGCAAAACACTTGTGCTGCTAAGCAAATATTTGGTGATCTGCAGCACGAAGGTAAGATGGGGGAAATCTCACCGCAGAGACCCAACCAATCCAAGAATGGGGCAAAGAAATGCTCCGATCATTGCTTATGGGACTATAGAAGATAGAGTGCTGCACTCGCCCATCATAGATAATGAATGTGGTCGTGCACGGTGGTTACTTCTCCACTACATCTGAGCATTCCAGAAACCCATTACCAGGATTTGTTTTTAAATCACTTGTCAATCCATAGGTTTCCTGAGACCTGTGTGTCCACTGACAAAGCGCTGTATCACACATACCACAGTCAGGCTGACATATGTAAAGAGTTAAATAAACAAAACATTTTTCAGCCTGCCATTCACCATATCACCTTTTTCATCCAGGTGCACGAAAGAAAGAAGGAGGGCAGTCCACCTCCACAGGAAAAATCCAAAAACAAAGAAGGAATTCCAGCACCTGCAGTCCAATCTTCAATTTAAATAAAACATCCTTTTATTGGAAACATGTTAAAATATACATGTATATTTTTAAATCCCTTGTCAATCCATATGTTTCCTGAGACCTGTGTGTCAACTGACAAAGCGCTGTATCACACATACCTCAGTCAGGCTGACATGTGAAGAGTTCTAGCTCTTCCTCGCTGAGCACAATGGGGGTCATTCTCCAGGTTCATTCTCCTCAAATTTTAGGGGCTTTTCCAGTTAGGCGTCATCAGTCCCTGTGCACTGTTAAAGCAGTCAGACTGACGGAGGAGGGGGATGAAGCTGGAGATCGCCTCGTCAAGCACCACCTGGTTCTTGAATAATATCAGGGACATCATTTTATCTCATTTCTTGGAGAACTTCTTTAAAAGGAGTAAAAACAATTATCAAACTACACTTAATCCGTTGGAAAAAATTAAGGTAAAGAAAAAAACAAAAACACCAGTATTCAGTGCATCTCTAAGAACTGTGGTCACACCGGCAGTATGAGGATCCAGTAGCTTTAGAACTTCTGTACTTACCTGCAGTGGATCTGGAGGAGGAGGGGGGAGACCGGCAATTTTGGCTGCACGCTCCCTTTCAATGCCAAGTGCCTTTTTCCGTGCCTTGATCTGCCTGAGAGAAGGAAGACGGACAGAATTAGGACACGGTGCAAAGATGAAACGCTCCATCACTGCAGAACGAGGGAGAGAAACAAGCGGATGCCGACACTGACTGACTGTGTGCGTGTGTAGACAAGAGCGGCCATCAGGGTTTATTCACACGACACTTTAGCGGTCATATTTTCCAGTTCATGCACATAACAGGGACCAGAGTATATGGCAGCTAAATAATAGTGTGAATAATGCGCCCCCCCCCCCAAAAAGAAGGGAATTTTGTTTACTTACCGTAAATTCCTTTTCTTCTAGCTCCAATTGGGAGACCCAGACAGTGGGTGTATAGCTACTGCCTCTGGAGGCCGCACAAAGAACTACACTTAAAAGTGTAAGGCCCCTCCCCTTCTGGCTATACACCCTCCCGTAGGAGTACGGATTCCTCAGTTTTAGTACCAAAGCAAGAAGGAGGAAAGCCAATAATAGTTTCAAAAACAAATTCAATCCGATAACAAGATCGGAGAACTTAAGAAACAACATGAACAACATGTGCACCCGAAAAACGAAACCCTAAGAACAAATAGGGCGGGTGCTGGGTCTCCCAATTGGAGCTAGAAGAAAAGGAATTTACGGTAAGTAAACAAAATTCCCTTCTTCTTTTTCGCTCCTAATTGGGAGACCCAGACAGTGGGACGTCCAAAAGCAGTCCCTGGGTGGGTAAAAAGATACCACATGAACGGGCTGTCAGACAGCCTCTTCCTACAGGTGGGCCACCGCCGCCTGAAGGACCTGTCTACCTAGGCTGGCATCTGCCGAAGCGTAGGTATGCACTTGATAGTGCTTGGTAAACGTGTGCAGACTCGACCAGGTAGCCGCCTGGCACACTTGCTGAGCCGTAGCCTGATGCCGCAATGCCCAGGACGCACCCACGGCTCTGGTAGAATGGGCCTTCAGTCCAGATGGAATCGGAAGCCCAGCAGAACGGTATGTGTGAAGAATTGGTTCCTTGATCCACCGCGCCAGGGTGGATTTGGAAGCTTGCGATCCCTTATGCTGACCAGCGACTAGGACAAAGAGCGCATCAGAACGGCGTAGAGGCGCCGTGCGAGAAATGTAAGTCCTGAGTGCTCTCACCAGGTCCAACAGATGTAAACCTTTTTCAAATTGGTGAACTGGATGCGGACACAAAGATGGCAAAGTGATATCCTGATTGAGATGAAAGGAAGAAACCACCTTGGGAGAAAACTCTGGAATTGGACGCAGTACTACCTTGTCTTGGTGAAACACCAGGAAGGGAGATTTGCAAGATAACGCCGCTAGCTCGGACACTCTTCGAAGAGACGTGACCGCCACAAGAAAAACTACTTTTTGTGAAAGCCGAGAAAGGGAAACCTCTTTCAAAGGCTCGAAAGGCGGCTTCTGGAGAGCAAGGAGAACCTTGTTCAGATCCCAGGGTTCCAATGGCCGTCTGTAAGGAGGAACGATATGACAAACCCCTTGGAGAAACGTGCGTACTTTAGAAAGCCGTGCCAAGCGTTTCTGAAAGAATACGGATAGTGCGGAGACTTGACCCTTAAGCGAGCTAAGCGACAAACCTTTTTCCAACCCAGACTGCAGGAAGGAAAGAAAAATTGGCAATGCAAATGGCCAGGGAGAAAACCCTTGAGCCAAGCACCACGCTAAGAATATCTTCCACGTCCTGTGATAGATCTTAGCTGAGGATGGTTTTCTAGCTTGTCTCATTGTGGCAACAACTCCCTGAGATAAACCTGAGGCCGCTAGGATCCAGGACTCAATGGCCACACAGTCAGGTTCAGGGCCGCAGAATTCAGATGGAAAAACGGCCCTTGAGACAGCAAATCTGGACGGTGTGGTAGTGTCCACGGTTGGCCTACCGTGAGATGCCACAGATCCGGGTACCACGACCTTCTTGGCCAATCTGGAGCGACGAGTATGGCTCGATGGCAGTCGGACTTGATTTTCCGGAGAACTCTGGGTAACAATGCTAGAGGTGGGAACACATAGGGGAGCCGGAATTGCGACCAATCCTGAACCAAGGCGTCTGCCGCCAGCGCTCGGTGATCGTGAGACCGTGCCATGAAAACTGGGACCTTGTTGTTGTGCCGTGACGCCATCAGATCGACGTCCGGCGTCCCCCAGCGGCAACAGATCTGCTGAAAAACTTCCGGGTGAAGGGACCATTCTCCTGCGTCCATGCCCTGGCGACTGAGAAAGTCTGCTTCCCAGTTTTCCACGCCTGGGATGTGAACTGCGGATATGGTGGACGCTCTGCTTTCCACCCACGTCAAAATCCGCTGGACTTCTTGAAAAGCTTGGCGGCTGCGTGTTCCCCCTTGGTGGTTGATGTACGCCACCGCCGTGGAATTGTCCGACTGAATCCGAATCTGCTTGCCTTCCAGCCATTGTTGGAAGGCTCGCAGGGCAAGATAGATTGCTCTGATTTCCAGAACATTGATCTGCAGGGTGGACTCTTCCTGAGTCCACGTCCCCTGAGCCCTGTGGTGGAGAAACACCGCTCCCCACCCTGATAGGCTGGCATCTGTCGTGACCACTGCCCAGGACGGGGGAAGGAACGACTTTCCCTGTGACAATGAGTTGGGGAGAAGCCACCAACGTAGAGAGTCCTTGGCAGTCTGAGAGAGGGAGACAGTCCTGTCGAAGGACGTCGATTTCCCATCCCATTGGCGTAGAATGTCCCATTGGAGAGGGCGCAGATGAAACTGCGCGAACGGGACTGCCTCCATTGCTGCTACCATCTTTCCTAGGAAATGCATGAGGCGCCTCAGTGAGTGCGACTGGCTCTGAAGGAGAGATTGCACTCCAGTCCGTAGCGAGCACTGCTTGTCCAGTGGAAGCCTCACTATCGCTGATAGAGTATGAAACTCCATGCCAAGATAAGTCAGAGACTGGGTCGGGGTTAGATGAGACTTTGGAAAGTTGATAATCCACCCGAACGTCTGGAGAGTGTCTAGCGCCACCTTCAGACTGTGTTGGCATGCCTCTTGAGAGGGTGCTTTTATAAGCAGGTCGTCTAGATACGGGATGACCGAGTGACCCTGCGAGTGCAGAACAGCTACTACTGCTGCCATGACTTTGGTGAAGACCCGGGGGGCTGTTGCCAGACCGAAAGGTAACGCTACGAATTGTAGGTGCTCGTCGTGTATGACGAAGCGTAGGAAACGCTGATGCTCTGGTGCAATCGGCACGTGGAGATACGCATCTTTGATATCTATTGATGCTAGAAAATCTCCTTGAGACATTGAGGCTATGACGGAGCGTAGGGATTCCATCCGGAACTTCCTGACTTTTACGTGTCTGTTGAGTAACTTTAGATCCAGGACGGGTCGATACGATCCGTCCTTTTTTGGGACCACAAACAGATTGGAGTAAAAACCGTGACCTTGTTCCTGAAGAGGGACGGAGGTCACCACTCCTTCCGCCTTTAGAGCGGCCACCGCCTGCAACAGAGCATCGGCTCGGTCTGGTGGTGGAGAAGTTCTGAAGAAACGAGTTGGCGGACGAGAACTGAACTCTATCCTGTACCCGTGAGACAGAATATCTCTCACCCAACGGTCTTTGACGCTTGCCAGCCAAATGTCGCCAAAGTGGGACAGCCTCCCACCGACCGCGGGTGTGGGAATCGGAGACCGCAAGTCAGGAGGACGCCGTCTTGGCAACGGTTCCTCCGGCTGGCCTTTTTGGGCGTGACTGAGACCTCCAAGAATCTGAGCGTCTCTGGTCTTTTTGAGTCTTTTTTGACGCGGCGAATTGGGACCTGCCCGGTCCTCGAAAGGACCGATAACCAGACTGACCCCTCCTCTGTTGGGGTTTGTTTTGTCTGTGTTGCGGTAAGGAAGAGTCCTTACCCTTGGAGTGTTTGATGATTTCATCCAAACGCTCTCCAAACAATCGCTCACGAGAAAAAGGCAAATTAGTTAAGCACTTCTTGGAATGAGAATCTGCTTTCCAATGTCTCAACCACAGGGCCCTACGCAAAACAACGGAGTTGGCTGACGCCACTGCCGTGCGGCTTGTAGCGTCAAGAACAGCATTAATCGCGTACGACGCGAATGCCGCCATTTGCGAGGTCAATGGTGCTACCTGCGGGGCAAAGGCACGTGTGACTGAGTCAACTCGCGCAAGCCCGGCCGTGATAGCTTGGAGTGCCCATACGGCCGCAAAAGAAGGCGCTAATGACGCTCCAATCGCTTCATAGATGGATTTCAGCCAGAGCTCCATCTGCCTGTCAGTGGCATCTTTAAGTGCCGCTCCATCTTCAACTGCAACCAAGGATCTAGCTGCAAGCCTGGAAATTGGAGGATCCACTTTTGGACACTGGGTCCAACCCTTGACCACTTCAGTGGGAAAAGGGTAGCGTGTATCTTTAAGCCGTTTAGGAAAACGCCTTTCAGGATAAGCGTGGGGTTTCTGGATTGCGTCTCTAAAGTCAGCGTGGTCCAGAAAAGTGCTTAATGTACGCTTAGGGTATCTGAAATGGATTCTCTCGTGCTGCGAAGCTGACTCCTCAACCGGAGGAGCTGGTGGGGAAATATTTAACATCTTATTGATGTTAAATATAAGATCATTAACTATGGCGTCACCATCTGGTGTATCTAGATTGAGAGCGGTCCCAGGATCAGAATCCTGATCAGTTACGTCCGCCTCATCACCCATAGATTCATCTCGCTGGGATCCTGACCATTGAGATGAATGTGAAGGCCCGTCATAGCGAGCCCGCTTAGGCTGCCCGGGGCCATCGTCCGAGTCAGAGTCTTCACCCTGAGGTGTATATGCCCGTCCCGGAGCTTGGAGCTGAGGGGGACCAGGGGGCAATGATTGCACAGTGTCCGTGGCCTGAAGTACAGGCCTAGCTCGCAATGTGTCAAGAATTTGTGACATAGTGAGAGACATTCTGTCAGCAAACGCTGCAAACTCAGTTCCTGTCACCTGGACAGCATTCACAGGTGGTACACCCTGGGACACGTCCAGCAGAGGTCCCGACTGTGCAAGCGCCGCAGGGGCCGAGCACTGCACACAATGGGGGTCAGTGGAGCCTGCCGGTAGAAAAGTCCCACATGCGGTGCAGGAAGCATATAATGTCTGTGCCTTGGCACCCTTGCGTTTTACGGACGACATGCTGCTGGCTCTCTGCAATGTGAGAGAGTCTATAGCCAAAGGGCGACCAGCGCTATGCAACACAAAGTATTTGTAGCAACAAAATACTAAAAATACTACTGGCACCAGAGGGGGTGAGCCCTGAGGGCTGCTTACCGCCCGCTGAATAGCGGGTAAGAGGCGCAGAATTCCTTGTCTGGGTCTCCCCGGCTCCCCTCTGCAGCTCAACGTGTCAGCAGGAATGGCTGCCGGCGTCTGTGGAGAGGGGCGGTCCGTGGGAGGTTCCAAACAAAAGTGCGGGAACAGTGTCCCCTCTGTGCCGACTGTGAGGGCTGGAGTATGTAAAAAAGACTCCAGCCCTCAGCGCTGATGCCTTGGCCAGCGTCCCGCCCCTCTCCTGACTGGCAGGTCTGGGGGCGGGAACGAACGGAAGCAGGCCGCAAAAGCCGGGGACTCGAGTTATCAGCGCGGCCGCCGTAAAAGCGCGGGCCGCGCTGAAGTCCCCGGCGCACCACAAGTGCCAGCCGCCCCAGCGGCCGGCGCGACCGATTCCTCGAAGTGGCCGGCGTCCCGCCCCTCTCCTGACTGGCAGGTCTGGGGGCGGGAACGAACGGAAGCAGGCCGCAAAAGCCGGGGACTCTAGTTATCAGCGTGGCCGCCGTAAAAGCGCAGGCCGCGCTGAAGTCCCCGGCGCACTACAAGTGCCAGCCGCGCCGCAGTCCCAGCGGCCGGCGCGACCGATTCCCATAAGTGTGCCTGCTTCAGCGAAGCTGAATGAGGCCATGGCACAAGCGCCGCAGCGCTGATGTCCCCCGGCGCACTACAACACCCAGCATGCTGTGGTGTGAGCGCCAAATGCACGGGGACAGAGTACCTTGAGGAAGCAGGGCCATGTCCCTGATGTACTCCGCTCCATCCAGCATCTTCTCCAGGGGCTGTAGATGGAGCACGGTCTCAGTGCCTGGAGACCGGTAAATCCCACTTCACCCAGAGCCTTGTAAAAAGGGATGGGGAAGGAATCAGCATGTGGGCTCCTGCCGCCGTACCCGCAATGGGTACCTCAACCTTACAAACACCTCCGACATAAGTGGGGTGAGAAGGGAGCATGCTGGGAGTCTGTATAGACCCTCTTTTCTTCCATCCGACATAGTCAGCAGCTGCTGCTGACTAAAAACAATGGAGCAATGCGTGCGTGTCTGACCTCCTGCGCACAAAGCTAAAACTGAGGAATCCGTACTCCTACGGGAGGGTGTATAGCCAGAAGGGGAGGGGCCTTACACTTTTAAGTGTAGTTCATTGTGCGGCCTCCAGAGGCAGTAGCTATACACCCACTGTCTGGGTCTCCCAATTAGGAGCGAAAAAGAAAAATAAATAATAAACATGAAATAAATAAATAAAAAAAATAAATAAATAAATTGTGATTTTGCATATTTTACTGTGCACGTAAGAGACAGACGTCACGTCAGGTATTATATATAGAGCCAACATACATGAAAACGGTGCCATTATTGAATTTATTTTTTTTTAGGAACAATATTTTTGTGGCTATAAATCATTTTGTTTCAATTGGGTTTCATTAAACATTTTCCACCATTTGGCTTTTTGTTTCCTTGCGTATTCTACTTTGCTGAGGTCTGGGATCATATAGCTGAGAGAAAAAAAAAAAAGAAAGTCAGATAAAAGTGACAGTCTCGATTGTCGCGCAGAGCTCACTGCCAGATCCTCAGTTAGCTCATTCTGTGACACAGAAGCTAAAACAGGCAGATAGTGCAAAATGTTTAACGAAAACCAAAAAGCAAAAGATTTTTTGTCCCAACTCCTTGCATTTATGCAAGAAAAAAAAAAATCTTAATTACTCACCGGTAATGGGATTTTCAATAGCCCATGACAGCACCACATGAGAGATAGGTTCCGCCCACATCAGGACAGGAAACCCACTGATAAAAAGGCGGTACCTCTCCTCCACATCAGTAGGTTTTCAGAGCCAGAGAGGACCAACAAAACACAACAAACAGATTAATCATACCACCACCCAAGGAAAAACACCCATAACTAACACTCCCCGAAGGGTGCCCACAACCAGTGAAAAGGGGGGGAACTAAGGGTGCTGTCATGGGCTATTGAAAATCCCATTACCGGTGAGTAATTAAGATTTTTCCCTGCCGCCCATGACAGCACCACATGAGAGATTTATATAGACCATCCACCTTAGGGAGGGACCACCGCCTGCAAGACCCGTCTCCCAAAGGAAAGGTCAGTTGTGGAGGACAAGTCCAGCCTATAGTGCCGAAAGAAAGTCCCAGGAGACGACCAAGTAGCCGCCCGACAGATCTGGTCAATAGAGGCATTCGCCCTCTCTGCCCAAGACGTAGACACTGCTCTAGTGGAGTGCGCCCTTATGCCCGGAGGAGGAGTGGCGTCTTTAGCCGAGTACGCCAAACCGATGGCATCCCTGACCCATCTGGCCAAGGTAGCTTTAGAAGCCCCATGCCCCCTGGACTGCCCCTGAAAAGTGACAAACAGGACCTGAGACTTCCTCCATTCCCTAGTCCTATCTAGGTACGTGACTAAGGCCCTCCGGACATCCAACGTGTGTAACCTAGCCTCCTTCTCGTTCCGAGGGGGGTCACAGAGGGAAGGGAGCACGATCTCTTGGGACCGATGAAAAGGTGTAGAAACCTTGGGCAAGTAGAAGGGATCAGTCCGCAACACTACCCTATCATCCAGAATCTGGGTATAAGGGTGAACCACAGACAAGGCTTGGAGATCCCCCACCCGCCTGGCCGAGGTGAGTGCGACGAGGAGAAAAACCTTAAGGGACAGCAGTTTGAGAGGGACTTCCCCTAAGGGCTCAAACGGTGGCCCTGTGAGGGCATCCAACACTAAATTAAGGTCCCATGGGGGAACCCTGGGAGCCTGAACAGGCACAGACCTGGACTTAGATTTAATGAACCGGCAAATCCATTCATTCTGTGCCAGACTACAATGAAACAGAGCCCCTAAGGCCGACACCTGCACCTTGAGCGTACTGGTGGAGAGCCCCAATTCCAACCCCCTCTGGAGGAATTCTAGAATAGCCGAGATAGGAGGGGGGCCCTCCGCCCGAGCCCCCGACTGAAGGAGAAAGCGCTTCCAGACCCTACCGTAAATGGCCGTGGTGACCACTTTCCTACTGCGAAGAAGAGTATCGATTAAGGAAGAGGAAAACCCCCGTCGAGCTAGCAGCCGCCGCTCAAACGCCAAGCCGTCAAATGGAGAGCCGGGTCGGGGGGGTGACGGACTGGGCCCTGGGACAGGAGATGAGGGGCGTCCGGGAGAACCCAAGGATCCACCAGAGACAGTGTCCGCAGCCAGTAAAACCATGCCCGTTTCGGCCAGAAGGGGGCGATGAGAATAACCTCCGCTCTGTCGGTCCGGATTTTCCGGAGAACCGAAGGCAACAGGATCAGGGGAGGAAACGCGTACAGGAGGCCGTGAGACCAAGACATCTGGAAGGCATCGAGGGCAACAGGATCGTCTCGGGGGTTGAGAGAGCAGAACCTGTCCACTTTCCGATTCGCCTTGGTAGCGAACAGGTCGAGAACAGGGGCACCCCATAGAAGCGTGAGCTTGCGAAAGACCCCCGGGTCCAAGGACCACTCCCCCTGACTGAGACAGTGCCGGCTGAGGAAGTCTGCCTCCGCGTTTTCCGCCCCCTTGATATGAAGAGCTGTCAATGAGGAGAGATGTTGTTCGGCTAGCTGGAAGATGCGCATAGTCAGAGCCAGAAGAGAAGGGGATCTGGTGCCTCCCTGATGGTTGACGTACGCCACAGTCACCCTGTTGTCTGAAAAGACCAGAACATGGCGACCTCTCAAGAAGGGGAGGAACCCCTCTAGTGCCTTGAGAACCGCCATGAGCTCCCTGTAGTTTGAGGACTGTCTGACCAACCGAGCGTCCCAGGGACCTTGAAGCACCTGTTGGCGCAGATGGGCGCCCCACCCCCAACGGCTGGCATCCGTGACTATAGTGTCCGTGACCGGGGAAAGCCAAGGAACCCCCGTCCGGAGGTGAGAGGGGTCCTGCCACCAACCCAGGGAGTGCAAGGAGTCTGCAGACAGGGTCAACTTCTTCTCCAAACAGCCTCCAAACAGTCTCTGAAACCGAAGGACCTCCAACTGGAGGATTCTGGAATGCAGCTGGGCCCACCATACCCCTGGGATGCAAGAGGTAAGAGTCCCGACCAGCGACATAGCCTGCCGTAAGGACATGCCTGGGCAACTCCTTACGGAAGAGATTAAGGACAAGATCCTGGTGACCTTGTCCACCGGCAGGTGGCACAACTGACTCTTATAGTCCAGGACGAGACCCAGGAAGACCTGACATTGGAGAGGCTGGAGTCTGGACTTCCGCAGATTCACCACCCACCCCAGGCCTTCCAGGATGGTGATGACCCTGGTCACATGAGCCGCACATAGAGACTCCGACTGACCCACTATCAGGAGGTCGTCCAGATACGGAACGATCAATATGTCCTGTTCCCTGACATGTGCCATGACCTCTGCGAGGACTTTGGTGAAGATCCGCGGGGCCATGGAAAGCCCGAATGGCAGCGCTGCGAATTGGAAGTGTCTCAGCCTCCCGGAGACGTGTAGTGCGAACCTGAGGAACCGCCGGTGAGCCGGAAAAATAGGGATGTGATAATAGGCGTCCTTCAAGTCGAGGACCGCCATAAAACACCCTGGATACAACAGTCTGACAGTTGACTTCATGGTCTCCATTTTGAAGGCTCGCTGCACCAGATGCAAATTCAAGCTCCTCAGGTTGAAGATGGTGCGGAAGGTGGAGTCCGGCTTCCGAACCAGAAACAGTGTTGAGTAAAAGCCGTCCCCTTCTTGACCTATGGGGACCTCCTGAACGACTTTCCTCGAGAGGAGAGTTAGCACTTCTACTTCCAAGGCCATCTGCCGCTCTGGGGACCGCAAGGATGTTATTATGAGAGACCCCCGAGGGGGTGAACGGAAGTCCAATTTTAACCCTTCCGCCACAATCTGAAGGAGCCACTTGTTGGAGGAGATTGCCTGCCATGCATGGAGGAAGAGGGACAGCCGACCCCCTACCTGATGACAGGCGTCATTGAGAGGGCTTGGGCTTATTATCGGAGTGCTTGCCAAAGAGAAAGCCCGAGGTATTCTTTCTACGGTCCTTCCACTGATCTTGCGGTTTTTGAGACTTCTTTGCGAAAAACTGACGTCTCCGAAAGGGCCGGCTGCGAGAGGACGCCACCGGAAAAACTGGAAACCCGTTTCTTATCGGATGCCTTAGTGAGGAGGTCGTCCAGGCCAGAGCCAAAAAGATAGGCACCTTCACAAGGCATGCTGCATAGTCGCCCCTTGGATTGGACATCACCCTTCCAAGTTTTCAGCCAGAGGGCCCGACGCGCGGAATTGGAAAGCGCCGCCGACCTGGCAAACAGTCTTAAAGAATCAACCGAGGCATCAGCCATAAAGGCAGCAGCACCCTGTATTAAGGGCAAGGACGAGATAAAGAGAATTTTGTTTACTTACCGTAAATTCTTTTTCTTATAGTTCCGTCATGGGAGACCCAGACCATGGTGTATAGCTACTGCCCCCGGAGGACACACAAAGTTACTACACTCAAAAACGTGTAGCTCCTCCCTCCTAGCATATACACCCCCTGCTAGCCAGATCTAGCCAGTTTAGTGCAAAAGCTGAAGGAGGACATCCACCCATAAGAGAGACAGAGTAAAAACCGGAAGAACCGGAACCTCTGTCTACAACAATAACAGCCGGTGAAGACACACGGAACAAGAAACCTGCCAACAGGCATAGGGAGGGTGCTGGGTCTCCCATGACGGAACTATAAGAAAAAGAATTTACGGTAAGTAAACAAAATTCTCTTTTTCTTCATCGTTCCTATGGGAGACCCAGACCATGGGACGTTCAAAAGCAGTCCATGGGTGGGAATAAACAGACAACTGAGAAGCAGGCAAACCTAACTTCACAAATGGGCGACAGACGCCGGAAAAATGCGTCTGTCCAAGCCCACGTCTGCCAAAGCATGAGCATGCGTTGGGAGTGCTTCGAAAAAGCATGCAGACTAATTTGAGCTGCAGTCTGACAGACCTATTGAGCCGCAACCTGGTGCCTGAAAGCCCAAAAATAAAGGCGCCGACAGGTCTGACCAAATGTGCCCCGATCCCCAGCGGGGAAGGCACCTGAGTACACTCATAGGTCTCGGAAATGGCCGACCTAGGCCAACTTCAGGTACAGCTTAGATGCCGAGAGACCGTTACGCTGACGACCAGTCAGCACTAGAGAGGTGCACCGCCTAATAACGGCGGTGCGAGACACATAGATCCGGAGCGCCCGCACCAGATCCAGGATATGCAACGCTTCCTCAAGCGATGAACAGGAGCCGGACAAAAGGAAGGCAGGAAAATTGCCCCGGATAAGGTGGAGGCAGAAACCACCTTAGGGAAAAAAGTCCGGAGTCGGACGAAGACCACCTTGTCTTGATGCAAGAGACCAAAAAAGGGGGACGACTCCGAGAGAGTGCAGCCAGAACTCTCAGGCGGGAAATTATAGCCACTAGAAGGTGTACCTTTCTGTGAAAGATGAAACAACAAAACCTCCCCAAGAGGCGCAAAGGGGGGTTTCCGGGAACCGGGAGGACCGGATTTAGGTCCTAGGTCTCCATAGGCCGCCGGAAAAGCGGAATGATGTGAGATGCGCCCTTAAAGGAGCGCACCGGAGCCAGCCGGGCGATACGCCGCTGGCACATACTGACAGGGCCGAGACCTGTCCCTTAATGAGGGATAGTCCTAGCTGTAGACCGGACTGTGGAAGGGACAGGAGGGTCAGCTAGGCCAAAAAGGTCAAAGGACAGTTTGGAGCTCGAGTCAAGGCAGAGATGACTTCGGGAAGGATATCAGAAGTCGCTAAGATCCAGGACTCAAGAGCTATGCCGTCAAGAACTCTGACGGGAAAAACGGACCTTTTGAGAAAAGGTCTGAACGGTCCGGAAGATGCCATGGCAACCCAACAGACAGAAGGAGCAGGTCAGAGGACCAAGCCCGCTTGGGTCAGTCTGGAAGAATGACCCGACGGCCCCCTTTACCGATCTTGCGCAGGACTCTGGACAAGAGGTAGGGGGTGAAATTCGAAAAGAGACAAGCTGGGATCAAACATGAACCAGTGTGTCTACCGCAAAACCTGAGGATTGTGGACCGCGGTTGGACAGCTGAAATAGCCTGCCTCGTAGTTTTCACATCTAGGATGTGGACTGCGGATACGGTGGACTAGGAGTCCCTTGTCCACTGAGGAATGTTGAGCCGCCAAGATTGCCAGGCGGCTGAGCGTCCCGCCCTGGATGAAATAGGAAAACGCTGTCACGTTGTCCGACTGGACTCGAATGTGCCTAGCCGCTCACAGATGGGGAAGGCTTGGAGAGCCAGAAATACAGCAGTGATTTCCAGCACATTGATCCAGAGGGCTGATTCGGACAGAGTCCAAGCGCCCTGCGCTCCACGGTGGAGATATCCTGCTCCCCAGGCGGATAGGCTAGCATCCTGGTGAGGATCACCCGGGACGGGCCAGAGACGAGCGCCCCTGAGACAGAGTGGCCGAAGCCACCACTGAAAACGAGCCTCTGGTCAGTGGCGAAGCCACCACCCCGTGGGAGGATTGAGTTCGCTTGTACAGCGGAAAACATCCAGACTCAGAGGACGCAGGGGAAACTGGGCAAGGAACCGCTTCCATTGACGCCCCTGGTTCGAAGTCAGAGTGGACTTAGACAGAAAGACAAGCCACCCGAATAGGTCAGCGTGGCGAGAGTGAGCGAAGCACTCTGCTAAGAGTCAGCACAGGATGAAGCCCCAACAAGAAGGCTGACCAGGGCAAAAGATCACTGCCAAACCCTAGGGGGGCAAGGACCGTAATCACAGCTGCCTCAATGATAAAATTCGAGGGGCCTTGGCTAATCCCAAGGGAAGAGCCACGAATTGGACCACTCCAATTGTCAAAACGTAGTCAACGCTGGTGAGAAACTGCGATTGACTCCTGCCGATAGGCAGCTCTGATGCCGATGGCTGCTAAGGAATCTCCTTGGGCTCTTGATTGATCCGGTGAGAAAAACACACGGAACAAAACCGAGACTCCATGTGAAAACGCCCCACCTGGCCATGCTTGAAAAGCTAAAGATCCAGGTCGGAAGGCACCGCCCTCTTCGGGGACTAGGAATACATTTAAGCAAAAATCTCAGAACCGTTCCCAGTCGGGAACCGGTACAATTCCTCCATTGGCCAGCAAGAAATGCCACAGCCTGTGAGAAGGCGGCGGCCTTGGAGCCGGGAGGAGTTGACAGAAAAAATCTGTTTGGCGGGTGGACAGAAGTCCATCCTGTAGCCCAGGGAGATATAATGTCGCCCCCATTTAACGGAGACGTGTTAGAACTCTACGTCACCAAATGGAGAGAGCCTGCCACCGACCAAGGAGGTTGTTGGCGTGGCTAAATAGCTCGGATGAAACTGACTCAGTGACAACATCTCCTGCGGTCTTCTGAAGACGCAGCTTCGAGCCATTTGGTTCCATGAACCTAGGCTGAGCTAGAGGACGATCAGATGGAGGAACGGAAACCATCGAAACCTAAACTGATTCCTGCCCTGGACAGGTTCCCTGGTTTAGGTTTGTGGCGAGGAAGCACACTCCCCGCCAAGAGCTTCCTTAATTTCACCCAGCTTGGTTCCGGGGAAACTGGGCCCACCAAGGGGGAGCCCAGCCAGGAACCTCCATAGAGGCATCTGCCTTCCAATTTCGAAGCCACAGGAGCCTGCGGATAGCGAGGAAGGTAGCCCAGACCACCGCCGTGCGGCGTCTAGCATGGCAGACCTGGCAGAGGATGAAAAGACTGAAGTCTGGAGTTCAGGCAACCGTTTTGGGCATAGAGTCCCTGTGAGAGAATGCATCTCCTCCAGAGAAGCAGAGAAGTTACAAAAAACCGCACTGCTGTAAGCTGAGGAGAACAAGCTCCTGCCGTTCCCATACCGACTTGGCCCAAAGGACAACCGGGTGGACCGCAGAACCTTAAGTGAGGAGCCATCAGCCACTGACATAACGGTCCGGGCTGAGCCACCTGAAGTGAATGAGCCCACTTCTTGACCACCATTGGTGGACAGGGGAAACAGTCCTCAGAAACACGCTTCATCTCAGAGCGGATTGAGGTCCAGTACAAAATTAATGTACGGTAGAATCCTATAGAGGTGCCGTCAGCCACTGATACAACTAACCGGGCAGTCTAGACCGGAGTGGCTACCCTCTCTGAAGGGAGGGGGAGACAGGCAGCAGAACCCCGCTGTGGGGTCTGCAGGAAAGGCTGTGGGCTTGGACGCAGCGGGCTGAAAACTGGAGTGGTTAAGTAACACACTCCTTGACCTGCTAAAAGTAAACTGTGCCTTTCTGCCAGCGGGGAATACTCCCCTGATCAGGCGGACACAAGAATAATGGACGCAAGCCAATCATTCGCATCTGCGTCACCTACGGACGGATCAATGTACATAAAGTAGCGTCCGTGTCCGCGGTAGAGACATCTTCCTCGTCCGGTGAATCAGCTCGTAATCGGAGCTGCGGGACGGGGAGGACAGGGGACCCTGCGTCTCCCTGTCAGGAGAACGGGGTCTGAGCCCAGAAGGAGAGTCCCTTGTGAGCTTGGCCGAGCGAGCAGAAAACGCCCTGAGAGGGGAACTGCATGCTCAGCAGATGCCGGGACAGCCGACCCCTGGAAATAGGAATCCTATGGGGGTCAGCCACCAAAACCGGAGCAGCTGGAGGGACCATTAATGAGCCCCCATGCTGAGGGGCCACAGTGGTTAGGAGCTCGGTATAGCCGTACGAGACTACCTGCAGTGGATAATAAAGAAACAGCCTGCAGCCTCGCTCTGTGAGACATGCTGCAGAGGTGGGGGCTCTGTCCAGCATGGGTAGAATACCCAAGACAGGGGTTCAGCCTGGGGGGACTCCCACCTAAGAACCATTACAGTGTGCCGGTTCAGGCAATATGAGGTTACATGCAGCACATGTAGAGTACAGCCTTGGAGCTTAGCTGCTAGAGTGAGACATGCTGCTGAGGGGGAGATTCTATGATAAAGAATTAACTCCTTCAGCATGCCTGAGAGTGTCATGCTGCTGAGGAGGAGATTCTATGATAAAGAATTAACTCCTTCAGAATGCCTGAGAGTGTATAAAAAGTGCACAACCAGGGTTGTGACTTATCAGGCCATATTATGAGTGCCCTCCGGATTCCAAGCCTGGACCCTCAGCCAGTATTCCCTCCCTGTGCTGCAGGGCAGCCAGCGCCGACCAGTGTACTAAGACGCTGAGAAAATGGCGCCAGAGTGAGGGGGGAGGCGGGGGTTAACCAGGAGCGGGAATCGGAGGGCGAAGGAGATGTACAGGGGAGGGAATCATCACCTCAAAAAGGAGCGTCCTCCCCTGTGCAGAGCGGCCGGCGGGCGGCTCTGCAGCGTCCCCCTGCATGCCTGACATGCAGGGGAACGAAACGAAACTAGGCCGCGGCTGAAGCCGGGGCCTAAAGTTATGCATGCGGCCGAAAATCAGGCCTCATCGGCGCGGTTCTCAGTAAAAACTGTGGAACCGGCCGGAAACACAGTAAACAAAGCAGCATTATTCAGCAATCACTGTCCCCCCCAATAAAAGTGCCCCACATGCAGAAAGACCCTCTGAATAAACGTCTCTATACTTAGCTTTGAGACGCAGGGTCCAGTCCCTGTGGGGGTGGGGGTCAGTGCTCCGTCCAGCAGGGTCCTGCACAAGGGCTGCGGATGGAGGCCGGTCTCCTGCAAGGCAGTGAGAACCGTGTTGGCTCCCACTTCAAATCAGAGCCCCTAAGGGATGTTGAAGGAGCGCGGCATGAAGGGCTCCTGCCCTGAAGTCAACCTTAACAGCACTGCCGCCAGGGGAGTGTGAAGGGACATGCCGGGGGTCCAGTGGACCCGCTTTTCTTCCAAATCTTTGTAAAAAATGAAAAATCAAAAAGGGATGCATGTGTGTGTGTGGATCCTCCTGACACAAAGCAAGAAACTGGCTAGGACTGGCTAGCAGGGGGTGTATATGCTAGGAGGGAGGAGCTACACGTTTGAGTGTAGTAACTTTGTGTGTCCTCCGGGGGCAGTAGCTATACACCATGGTCTGGGTCTCCCATAGGAACGATGAAGAAAATATCTTTCCTAGGAGTGTCATTGCGCAACTGGTCTTCTAACTGCTGAAGCCACACCATTAAAGACCGGGCAACACAGGCGCTGGTCACGGCAGGGCGCAAGCCACCTGCCGTAGACTCCCATGTACCTCTCAGAAAACCATCAGCCTTCCTATCCAGCTGATCCTTAAGGGACCCCAAGTCCTCAAACGGCAAGGTAGTGGAACGAGACGCCTTGGCAATAGCGACATCAATTTTCGGGGTTCTATCCCAAGAGGTAGACGCTTCCTCATCCACAGGGTACTTCCTTTTAAGGGAAGAGCTAAGATTCAACCTTTTGTCCACTTTTTTCCACTGGTCAGCAATGAGACTCTGAACCTTCTGGGGAATGGAAACCCCTTACGCTTCCTGGAATCCAAGCCCCCAAACATGACATCCTGGGTAGATTCGGGCCCCCTGGGGTCCCACTATGCCCATGGTCAAACGTACTGCCTTCACCAAAGGTCCTACGTCTGCTGTAGGGAACAAGGACGACCACCTTCATCGGAAGAGGAAGAGGAGCCAGAAACGGAGGGGAGAATCCCGAGGAGCCCGACGACCGAGAGCCCTGAGCCGAACCCGCCGAGGTATCGGCAGTAGACAGCTTAGGACGACGGGATTTCTTGCGCCTCTTGCACCCCTTAAGGGATTTAAGGGACTCCTGTACTTCTGCTCTGATAATGGAACGCAATTCAGATGAGAACCCCGGCCCCTCTTTGAGTAGGGTCTGTTGGATACAGCCTGCACACAGGGCCTTGGTGTAATCCGAAGACAGGGAGGATTGGCATATGGCACATTCCTTGTGACGCTGCTTGGAGGCACATTTTTTTCGGTACCTAACAAGAGAGGGGACACGGAAACGGGGACTTAGAAACATGGAAGACCACGAAGTCCACTCACCCCCACGACTCCTGGCAATACCGGATCAGGAGGCGGATTCTTATCTCCCTTGGACCTCTTGGGACCCACCGACCGAACGCTGCCCGGACTGGATACAGCCTTCCGGGAACGATCCGCAGAGCCGCGTTCCGAGCCACGCTGTGGCGACTCCTTGCGCTGCTCCTTGCTGCGGGGTGAATCTCCTGCCATAATGGTAACAATGGAGGAGAAAAAACTCACCAGTCCCAAGCGCCGGTCATATTTGAAACAGAGAATCCCCTCGTTACAAGGGCGCCGCCATCTTGGATCCTAGTGCGCATGCGCACACCAGTCACTTCCTGGTCGCATTGCGCACGTCACCATGGAATCGCGTCACTTCCGGCCGGAGCGTCCAGCTTCACTCCAGCGTGCTGCCCAGCAGGGACAAGCCTTCCAGCGGCCGCCGTGAGTGCGCACATCCCTGGAGCGACGCCGGGCCGAGCTCCCGCTCCAGGCCCGCGCCTCACCGCCGCAGAGGTCTGAGACCGAGGGGGGGTGCAGCCAGGCCCGAGCACCGGCTTCAGGTAAGTACCAGGCTTCCACACCGGGGTCGGACCTGGGACAGCAATGGGTTGTCCATACCAGGACAGGAAACCAAACTGATGTGGAGGAGAGGTACCGCCTTTTTATCAGTGGGTTTCCTGTCCTGATGTGGGCGGAACCTATCTCTCATGTGGTGCTGTCATGGGCGGCAGGGAAAAAGTGTGTTTTCAAAAGGAGGAGCTTTTATTTACTCATTTATTTTTTTAATAGCTGAATATCATAAGTAGTGTTAATTGTCTGTATTCATTATTTTGGATCTAGTCATTTATCTATGCTTCTTGTCTGAACAATATAGCAAAAGTCTGAAAGCGTTAAAGGCAAAGCAACAGATTACTGTAAGGACAAGTTCCGTTATCTGATGGGCATGGAAATTACCAGACTTATGTTTCAAGGCTCTTATGGTACGTGATTTTTCCACTTACCAGGACTGTGCCCTGAGCTGTTTCTCTTTGTGCTGTTTTAACTCTTTCAGTGCCTCTCGGTGCCTCTTCTCGGCTTTCTCTTTATTTACAGCATTTGTCTTCTGGATCGCCTTCAAATCAGGCTCCTGAAGGAAAAAACAAAATGAAACAAATTAAATAACGAACATTGATGACTGCTCAGGTCAAAAGAGCAATAAATTAGGAGGCTGCAGAAGAGGATTTAAACAAAGCCTTAAAGCAGGAGGACACCGTCAGGATCTTACGTGGCTCAAGAAACAATGGAAGGATGGAGGAGAACGCGTGCTCTCCTGTCGGTTGGGGAACTGGCTCTATAATGCTACGTCTGATCGGCTTCATAATATACATCATCCACATATTGCCAACCCGCTCCTCACGCAGGACTATCGGGGCTCTCCCCGGCCTGAGCTGGCTGATAACAGCGGACAAAAGCTCACAGTCAATGACACTATGTAAGGACCCTATCACATTAGAGTGACCGTCTTACATTTTCCTTCGCCTGTCTGTGTCCTTCTCCGATGGCGTTCAGCGAGCACAGGTAGATTTTCTCCAGGGCTTGCAGCTTCTCGGCCTGCGCGGCTTCCCACTTGGCTCTCAGGTCGTCCGCTAATTGCTGAAGCTGCTGATCTCTTCTTTCCTTCACATCCTGGCGGATCTGCTGAGCGATGAACCTCTCCTGCTCCCGCACCTGGAAAGACAATTAGAAGGCTCAAAGCCTGAGGGCAAAGCAAGAGGTCTGCGCATCCACCTCCTCCGGGCAGCCGCCGGCACCCAGCCTCCCCTCCTCTGGGCAGCCGCCGGCACCCAGCCTCCCCCTCCCTCTGGGGCAGCCGCCGGCACCCAGCCTCCCCCTCCCTCCGGGGCAGCCGCCGGCACCCAGCCTCCCCCTCCCTCCGGGGCAGCCGCCGGCACCCAGCCTCCCCCCCTCCCTCCGGGGCAGCCGCCGGCACCCAGCCTCCCCCCTCCCTCCGGGGCAGCCGCCGGCACCCAGCCTCCCCCCTCCCTCCGGGGCAGCCGCCGGCACCCAGCCTCCCCCCTCCCTCCGGGGCAGCCGCCGGCACCCAGCCTCCCCCCTCCCTCCGGGGCAGCCGCCGGCACCCAGCCTCCCCCCCTCCCTCCGGGGCAGCCGCCGGCACCCAGCCTCCCCCCTCCCTCCGGGGCAGCCGCCGGCACCCAGCCTCCCCCTCCCTCCGGGGCAGCCCTGGGCACCCAGCCCCCTTCTACACACACAGGAGCAGAGATGGCAGCA